>NC_068981.1:55732164-55733204 GCF_001194135.2 Octopus bimaculoides | reverse complement strand
GGGGGGGGGGGGTAAAAGGAAGTCTTGCCAAATCTTTTTGAAAAACATGCATTTTTCAAGAAGAGGTGCGAAACTGCATTAGCTCCATCTTTCGAGACGAAAAGTATTAAAAAAATTTGACCTTTGTGATGAAGAAACCTACGTAGCCACTTAAACTATTACTGATTTGGGCGGAGGTAACGAATACGTACACCACTCGTTTTCGGCATAACAAAAACCCTTACCCTAAACATTAAACGCCGAGTGTACGTATTCTTTACTTTCGCCCAGATTTGCTTCAATCTACACATTGTCTTAAAAACAGAAAGGCTAATGTAATCCTGATGCACATGGTTAGATTTCTGTTGTTGTAACACTCTCTACTGATTGGAGTTGAATTCTTCCCCTATGTTCAATGTCACTTCCGCTATGTCATCCGCTGCTAAATCTTTAAACATTGTTAGGTATAGTGCTTTCTCTTTACACTGCTTTAATAATAACAAATTAACTGCTCTAGTTAAAATAAAAGATTGTTCATAAGGCAAAAAGAAATAGATATATCTTGTAAGTGGTACCTGAAGGAATTGGTTAAATCTCTCGATATTCTCATCAATTTGCAAGTCTAGCTACTCAATACTGCTCGCATTATTTTATCTTCTAACTACATTATTATGTAAGTATCATTAAAATATTTTAAGTATTTCTTTTATAGAAACTTACTATTTTATATTTGCATTTTTACTCCATTTTCATCATTCCCGCTCTCTACCAGATCCTGTTTTTTTTTTTTTGTCTCTTTATAGTTAATCAAGTTTTCGGAAATGTTTCATATTTTGCAATTCTTTCGGTCCTCATCTATTATTTTTTTTTAACTATTTAAATATAATCAGCGATTTACGTTGTAAAAGATAAACAAAAGGATAAAAGTGTTAAATGATATGTTGGTATGATATTAATAACAGGTATTTTCTCTCTTTGTCTCAAGGTGCTGTCAAAGCAGCCGTTGGCATCGTCACGCTAATCCATGTTTTTCATTCGCCTGCTGACATTTTCTTTTACTA
>NC_068981.1:55706500-55731288 GCF_001194135.2 Octopus bimaculoides | reverse complement strand
CAGCTCTGGTGTTGGGTGCATGTCTTCTTTCTTCTATTCCCTGGCCTCTTCGATGCAGCGTCAGCGTCCGACTGACTGTCTTGTCAAATTCCCCTTTTTATACCTGCTGCTAGGCTCCAGCAGGCTGCCCTAGCAAGTTGTCACATGACACTGTCTAAACTTTAACTGATCTGGTTCTGAGTTTTTTCTTCTCTTCTCGAATCTTTGCAGTCTGTCTTTCTCTCCTCGATGGTCCGCTCTTTGCCGGTGATTCTACAATCACCGACATGGAAAAACGATGGAATTAGTCTTAGCCATCAACATTACTATATGAATAATTACTCCGTATATGTGTACATACGGGTAGACATCGACGGTATTTGCCCTGGGTGATAGTCTGTCGATGCGAGGTTGCACACTTTGGGTAAGCACATATTACGAGACTTCGTGTACTTTACTATTGTATTCCATCAATACCTGAGATCCCAAACCGGTAATTGGTAGTTCTTGCTTGCTTGGTTTGTACATCAGTGCAAAGCCTTACTATTTTCTGTTAAGACAGGCACCGATAGTTTCAGGGTTAAGCCAGTGGAGTTCTAGTCACTGTGAAGTGCATTAATTTGTGGTTGTAACTGGTTCTGCTACATTTCGGCTTAACCTTTCAGGTGGTATCCTGCTATACAATTGACAGATGATACTGTAAATACAAGTGGGAAAACAAAATCTATTAGCATAGATGATATATTGTGATAATGTGTGATTATTGGATACTGAACTTTTAATATTTGTGTGAGAAAAAGATTTTTGAATAATAGAAACTACTTGGACAGAAACCTATGTTAATGAGATAAATAACAATTGAGGAAATCTCAGGAAAACTATATCGAATAGTGCTGCGTTAACTTTGGGGGATATCGTTCGGATCTAAAATCAAAACTCTAAATCCAGCCTAATAGCAAACAACAGTGTTATAATTCTTTTCTAAGATTTTGAAACCACATGTAACGTATTTCTACTGCTTGTATATGAACAGTCTCAAGGCAGACTGAATTGTTTCTTCATAGAATTATCTCACAAGCGATAACTGGAAATAAATATGCTTTGTTGATATTCATACTATTAGTGATTAATAATACAGAAACAAATCAAGTTTGGCAAACAATTCTAACTGGAATTTGAAATGAAAAATTCAGTTATACATATGATTTTTGTAAGTTGTGTAGTTGTAAAAGCAATTTAGTGTTTGAGAAGCTATAGGGAGTTACCATCAGTTTCAATACTTGACATGGCCTTCTGTGAATGAAGACTGACAATACCATATCTGTTGGAGCTTGGTCAGTATTAGAAATGTCAATTGATAAAAATGATAACAAATGATACTTTTATAGATGCAATCCAGATAGATATATGCAGTATAATCTACTTTTGTTGATTATACAGTAAATTACTTATATGGAAGACTTCTTTTGGAAAGAAATCTAGCAAACATGAGTACAGTTGTTTTTGAATGTTTCAATGGCATTCAGAAAACCCTTTTATTACAAAATTTCTGTTGAAATATACTTCCTCTGTATCAATTAATATTGAAAGTAATGAAGTATTTACTGAAACAACTTTTCTGTTATTAAAGTGATGTTTGGAACATAAATCAACACTAAATTTTGATGGAAAGTTTTAATTTATATCACTTTTAAACGAGAAGTTTGTATCATAGATCCAGGGCAGCCATGAGCAGGTTGGTAGTAAAAGAGTTAATTAAGAAGAGAACTTAATTGTTGTGAATTTTGGAAACTTCAATCAAGTACATAGTCGTCCAGTTGTTATAAGACAAAAACGTTTTATATTCTGGAATTGAGTAGGATATATCTGAAGAGACAGACAATAAAAGTTTCAACCAAGTAAAGTTATCCATTTTGCATCTGTTACATATGTTTTTGTTTATTAAATTTGTAATAATTTAACTTTTTGGTATCAACCCTTCTGAAACTGCCCTGGTTCTATGATTCTAACATCTTGTTTAAAAGGAGTTTAAATTAAAATCTTCCTTCAAAATTTTATGCAAATTTATGTTCCAAATGCCAGCTTCATAATGACCAAGATATTCTGTTAAGTTCATTATTTTAAGAATTTGAAACAAAGCAGTGTATTTCAATAGAAATTGACAAATATGGTAACAAAAGGGTTAAATAGTTGTAGTAACACAATACACAGTTCAGTATTGTGACCAGTGGTCACTAGGGTCATCATTTCAAGATCCACACCCTCAGTCTTTGCTATTCATTTCTGCTGCATCTAAATATCAAAGTTTCTTTTCTATGTAAATATGTTCTGACTTGTCATAGATTTCTGTACATGTACTCAATATCTTCACTTCAATGTTAACTCTTCCTTGTTCCATATATCTTTTGTTGTCTTTTATTGCAGGTTATCAGATGACATTGAAATTAAAATATTTCACGTAACATTACCAGCACATTTAACAACTACAGAAAATCGAAATTAATTTCAAGCTGAAGTCAGCAAGTATCTACAATTCTTGGCTGAATGGATGTGAAAAATTGCAAGAATTCTTTTACAAATTTCTACCAGAAGATTCTCTCTTCCTATTAAACATTGGAGATTTACCATGAAGCTTTACTTCTCTCATGTAATGACTTTGATATCTAGATATGATTGTTAACTAGAGATAATTTAATAACCATTTAGTTGTTGGCTTTTAATGTCAAGGTTCAATTCAAATAAATCCACTTGAAGTTCTTTCTTAAGACCTGACACTCTTCGAGTTGAACAAAGACCATCATACATAAACAATATAGATTAAAAAGAAAAAAATGGATGAAAAATCAGAACATGAAACTACTGAGTCATCTAATCAGACACAGGAAAATACAGAAGTGAAACCACACCCTTGTGATAAATGTGGAAAGCTATTCACTACAAGCCATAAATGTGCTGATGCAGGAAAAGAAATTCACTCCTGTGATATTTGTGGTAAAATATTCTCAGAAGGTAGTACTTTAGCTTCCCATGAGTGTATTCCCACAGGAGAGAAACCATACCACTGTGATATTTGTGGTAAATCATTTTCTCAAAGTAGTAATTTCTCTCGACACAAACATATTCATACAGGAAGAAAACCATACCACTGTGATATTTGTGGTAAAAATTTCTCCCAGAAAGATAGTTTCTCTCGACACATACGTGTTCACACAGGAGAGAAACCATACCATTGTGATGACTGTGGTAAAGCTTTTTCTGAGAATGGTCACTTAGTTGCCCACAAACGCACTCACACCAGAGAGAAACCATACTGTTGTGATGTCTGTGGTAAGGCATTCTCTGTAACCAGTAATTTAGTGACCCATAAACGTATTCATACAGGGGAAAAACCATATCATTGTGATGTCTGTGGCAAATCATTCTCCATATCTAGTACTTTAGCTTCCCATAAACGCATTCACACAGGAAAAAGACCATATTACTGTGATATTTGTGGTAAGACATACTCTGGAAGTTTTGAGTTGACTCGTCACAAACGCATTCACACAGAAGAAAGACCTTATGACTGTGATATTTGTGGTAAAACATGTTCCGGAAGTGCTAATTTGTCTCGCCACGTTCGTATTCACACAGGAGTAAGACCATACCACTGTGATATTTGTGGTAAAACATTCTCACAAAACAGTCATTTTGCTCGACACAAACGTATTCATACAGGTGAAAAACCATACCACTGTGATATCTGTGATGAAACATTTTCTAGAAGTGATAATTTAACTAAACATAAACGAACCCACACAGGAGAGAAACCATAAATGTACATTATCTCTAGTCAGATGTTTTCTACAAATTATATATTTTAAAATAAATTAATTTGTTTGGATTTTATCACTTTACTGTCATGTTCATTATTCCATACTGGCGATCTTTCTGAGATCCCATTATGTCTTTTATATGCACAGTATTTGACTAGCAGTACATTTAATGTATGTGTTACTGATAATTACTCATTTACATTTCAAGCATTTGAAGTACCTATCCTCTCTCAATTTGCCATATTATTCCTATATATTTTGTATACCTTTCTCTGTGCACAGTATCAAACTCCTACAATAGATAATATAAATGAAAGTATGTTTTCTTTCCCTTTTTTTTATTTAATTGGTCTAGATTAAAGGGCTTTGCTCTCCAAGACATATGAGATTGATACAGTTAATGTTTCTTTTAAATAGTTGCAAGTTAACAGCTGCAGGAAAAATGTTCAAGGAGGGAATTCCAGAGGACTTGTTCTGAAGAAGGTTTCTATTATGGTAACAAGAACAAAAGCTAAGTCAGTTGTGTACCTGAGTGTTTTGAAGTATAGAGTTCACTGTAGTAGGAGAAAAAGCAGAGAGGAGAACATGTCTGTAAGCTTGAAGTTGGAATGTGTTAGTGAACAACTTAATGGCAACAGTTGGCTGGCCTTTCTTTGGATGTGGTCTAAAATGTATGTGTAATAGCAACAGCACCATCCCAGTTGCGGAAGCAATGTTTCATTCAAGCTTTGAGAGGGGTTGTAGTAGATGGGAGATGGAGTGAAGTATTTTCTAGTCTTGAAAAAGAAGACAAATCTTTGACTGTATTGAAAATGTGCAGGAGTGATAAGAAGGTCTAACAGTTGTAACAACCTCAACAGTTCTAGTTGCATACTGTTCATATTTATTTGAGAGGATGATATGTGAGCATCATAAATAGATGACAAAATGATGCTTAAGTAAACCATAACAAAACTCCACTGAATGACAATGTATCTACTAGAACATTCAAATAGTTAATTCAGTATTTGTGAAACTCACTCTGTATGAGAATATATAATTGTAGAAAATTATGCAATCTCATTAAAATAGAATCTTAAAATATATTGATTTGTAGGTTGTTTCTTATCACTTTTTCAAAGAATGCACTATCATTTTATTCTGATCATTCTCTAAATATAAATGTAGTGGTCAGCAAGATTTTCCAATTAAAATGGTACATTTATACTGTTGAAAATATGGTAGCTAAGATTGTTTCTATATTTTACTGAATTAAGACATACCTTATTAATGTATATCAAATGTAAACATACAGCTGTAGGTAATTTTAAGAAACTCAAATCCACATTTCATACCTAACCAAAACTGGCAGATCAGTTAGCATGTCAGGTAGAATGTATTACAATATTTGTTCTGACCCTCTGAGCTCCAAGTTCAAATCCTGTTGAAGTCACCTTTGGTGTTAATTTTTTCGAGACAGATTGAAACGTACCAGCCAAATGCTGGTGGAGCTCTTTTTTGCATCCAGCTGACACATTTGGGATGCTCTGCTCTGTTAAGGATAGGAATGTTGAGAGGATATCTGTGTCTGCTTGTGACTGAACAACTAAAAGTATTAGCAAAAGCATGACACACTCTGATAGCAAGCCATACTTAACTGTGAGAGATGGATGTAGTTTTTTATTATTTATAAATATCTATCCGAAATATATGAACATACTTAGAAATTCATCATCATGGGTTCGACAGTTTGAAAGAAGCTGGCAAGTTAGAAGATTATACCAAGCTCTAAATTTATAATAATGTTTAAGGTGATATTTTTTTAAAGGTATTTCAGCATCAATTAATGAAAGATGAAAACTGACATTACAGTTGGACAGGTATGGAGAAAAGGCCAGAGGTGCAATAGCTCAACTTCCTTGATGGCAAATGGGATTTAGCTACGTATGAGAAAGTGGAGCATTTGGTTAAACTCAGCTTCAGAATTTAACCAAATAAGGGGATAGCTGATTTGATGTGATGAAGAAAAAGAAGAGAAATTAAGGTAGGAGTAGGAATCAATGAGTTAGTAAAAGTTGGAGAAGAGGTTAAGGTAATCATTGGAATATGAGATGTCCAACAAATTAATAGAGGAAATGAACGATGGTACTGACATAGTTAATGATTGTATCACTCTGAATTGAGAACCAGCAAACCAATGTAAATTCTGGACTTCAAAGTAACCAATTAACTGGCATGGGTAGAGCACAGTCAGACACACTATGACAGAATAATTAAGAAATGTCAGTGCGAAAGATTTTCTGATCAGTATGACGATAAAACAACCTGTGATCGTCACTCAAACAGCTTTTGTTTTAAAAAAGAAAAAGAGAAAGGGGAGTGCATTTTGTAATACACTTAGGTACTTTGGAAAAAGAGATGGACAGAGCTGGACCACTTTTGACTATAGATATGCTGGTTGAAGAATATCTTCAAATTAAACAAGGAAAGCCACACCAGAAAACGAAGCTCTAAACATATTGCCGGAAAAAAAGACAGGAAGACGGAGACAAATCTAGAATACTATAGTCCTAATAAGAGTGACTGACGAGAAACAAAAACTTCAGCATGTATATCACTCTCTAATGCACAGAGGCCAGTTTTACCGGTTCTTCCTCTACAGTCAATGATACTTCCGTTATGTCATCCTCGTTCGTTTACAATTTATAAACATTGTTGATATATTATTTCTCTATATTTATTCAGTCTTAGTAATAGTCAATCAACTACCGTAGTTGAATTTAAAAAACTGTTCAGTAATGAGAAGAAAACAGAGAAGTAGTTGAATGTTCTGGTGAATTTATCCTCGCTGATTTAAAGTCTGACTTCAGTACATCTCATTATTTCATTTAACTGCATAGTGTAAGTATCGCTATTATATTTTAGATATTTCTTCTCTCAAAATTGTATCTTTTATATTTACATTTCTACTTCATCTACACCATTCCTATGCCATGTACTATCTTGGTTTTTTAAGTGTGAAAGTAGGGGCTTTTATCTCTTTATTTTGACTTCTTTCTTTTCATTCTCGGATTGAATCAATACAAATAAAGATAAATGTAATGGAACTTGTTCGTATTGAATGACATTCTCAAGAACATGTTGGTTACTAAATTTAGCTCTTCACATGTGTTTATGCTGATACATAAAGAATTATTACTCTCCCGCATAATCGTCACATCTTTTATTTACATTTCATTGTAATAGGTATCGTTGTTTACGAACACTCGAATCGTCGGATCAACAAAATGAAATGAATGATTTAAAACTTCATGCATAATTCCATTACCAAAGTCTCCATTTTACTTTGTTTCATAGTAAAATAATATTTAGTTTTCAAGAAATGTATTTTATTTGATCTATTTATTTCAACTCTTTCTTTATTAATCGAAACGTTTTATATTCCGTGTCTTTCTCAACGATGTAATTTTTCATTGTCCATAATAGGTTCACCATCGTCCGATTTTCACATTTTACAATTTCGTTTTGACACTAGATTTACACACAAACGCACACACTGATTTATTTCCTAGAATTGATTTGGTTATGTATGAGGAGACAATGAAAGTTTGGGTCAAATGAAGTAATTTACCGTTTACTTTGCATGTTAAGGTGTAGATATGTGCATTTTTGTTTGCTTCGATCGAGTGGAAGCAATTATAATTGTAGGATGTTCTAGTCATTAACTGCAAAGCTTTATATAGTGGCCAGTGATCTTCTTGGAAGGTCTTTTCCATTCCAAGATCCACATCAATTATCCTCATCATCTATTTCCACAGCATTTGTATATCCGTGGGTCTTTTCTCTGTAAATAGATTCTGAGCTCTTTCTGACTATTCTTCCCATATTTGTAGTCATATATCTTTTTAAAAATAATCTTTCATATTAACACTTCATTATTCCTTATTCTTATGTTGTCTTTTGTTACAGGTTATCAGATAACATTGAGATTAAAATATTTCACAGAAGACTGAAAATAACTTCATCAACCTAATGTTAACTATTTTCTATAACTCTTGGTTGAACGGATGTGAAAAAATTTATTTGGAACTAAGAATATTTGTAAAAATTACAACACGTTTACTGGACAATTTTCTGTACTTCGAGGATTTACCATGAATTTTTACAGTCTTATGTGTAAGGATTTTAATTTCTGGATATATTTTGTGCATTGGAGCTAGTTTAATAATGATCCTTTAGTTACTTGTTATCAATTTACAAAATTCTGTCTAATAAATTCACTTGAAGTTCTTTTTCAAGAGCCAAAACATCATTAGGCTTTAATAAAAACCATCATACAGAGAAAATATTGATTAAAAGAGAAACGTTATGGATGAGACAACTGAGCCTGAAGCAACTGATTCATCTAATCAGACAGAAGAAAATACAGAGGTGAAATTGCACCCTTGTGATATATGTTGGAAGTTATTCACTTCAAGGAAATTGTTATCTTCTCATAAATGTATTCACACAATCAAAAAACAACATCAGTGTGATATTTGTGGTAAAACATTTGCTCAGAGTAGTCATTTCTCTCGACACAAACGCATTCACACAGGAGAAAAACCATACCGCTGTGATATTTGTGATAAAAGTTTCTCTCAAAAGTATAATTTCTCTCAACATAAACGTATTCACACTGGGGAAAAGCCATACCATTGCGATATTTGTGGTAAAGCATTCTCTGAGAATGGTGGTTTAGTTGCCCACAAACGTATTCATACAGGAGAAAAACCATACAAATGTGATATCTGTGATAAGGCATTTTCTGTGCCTGGCAATTTGGTTACCCACAAACGTGTTCACACTGGTGAAAAACCATATCAGTGTGATATCTGTGGTAAATCCTATTCTGGAAGTTCTAACTTGTCTACACACAAACGTACTCACGCAGAAAAGAATCCATACCACTGTGATATCTGTGACAAATCATTTTCTGGAAGTGCTGCTTTGTCTCGCCACATACGTCTTCACACAGGAGAAAGACCATATCATTGTGATATCTGTGATAAATCATTCTCTCAAATTGCACATTTCTCTCGACACATACGTATTCACTCAGGGGAAAGACCATACCACTGTGATGTATGTGGTAAAACATTCCCTGAAAGTGGTCATCTCTCTCGACACAAACGTATTCACACAGGGGAGAAGCCATATAATTGCGATGACTGTGGTAAAGCATTCTCTGAGAAAGGTCATTTAGTTGACCACAAACGTATTCACACTGGAGAAAAACCATACCATTGTGATGTTTGTGGTAGAGCATTTGCTCTTTCAAGTACTTTAGTTTCCCACAAACGTATTCACACAGGAAAGAGACCATACTACTGTGAAATCTGTGGTAAAACATATTCTGAAAGTGCTGATTTGGTTCTCCACAAACGTATTCACACAGAAGAAAGACCATATGACTGTGATATCTGTGGTAAAACATGTTCTGGAAGTGCTAATTTGTCACGTCACATACGTATCCACACAGGAGTAAGACCATACCACTGTGATGTCTGTGGTAAAACATTCTCTCAAAGTGGTCATTTCTCTCGACACAAACGTATTCACTCAGGAGAAAGACCATACCACTGTGATATCTGTAGTGAGACATTTTCTAGAAGTGATAATTTAACTCAACACAAACGTATACACACAGGAGAGAAACCATAGCTATGATACATTCATAATAAACTATTTTCTACAAATAACTCTATTTTATCATTAATTTATTTGAGTATATGGATTTTACAACACCACTGTCCTCTTTTCTTCACCATCATTTTAACATCCATTATTTCAAGGTTGGCAATACATTTGATATACCATTACATCTTCTCTATGTACCGAGTATGTGAATAAGCTAAACATTTCCTGCATTCGTTATTAACTACTTCTGTTACATCTAAAACATCTAATTTATCACTTCCAGAATATCTCTACATCATTTGTATATCTTTCTCTAAACAATTTTTGAGCTTCTTCTTAATTCCTTTCTACATATTAAATAAGCCACTTTCCAGAAGTCACAAGCATTTTGTACTGCTTCAAAAACATTCTCCAAATATAAATAAACTGTTTGTTCTTAATTGAAACTTTCTCTTGCCAGTGAATTAGTTGAAATATAGTACCAATAGCGCCACATTTTGGCACAAACACAAATTACATTTTATCCAAGTTGACACTATTCTGTTTCAATTTTAGCTAAACTATTAGTTATTTTCTAGATCTGATTTATGATTCTGAAGCGTCTGTAACTGTCTATTTTCGATGCAGTCTTTATGATTATTCTTTCTTGCAGTTGAGGAAACAACTGAAGTTGTCTTTGGAGTTAATATTTTCCTACTCAATCTGGTTAGCTGAGTGTGAGCTAGCATAACAGTTATATGTCTTGATGCTTTCAATATCTCAGTAATTATTACTTATGAACCTGTTGCTTTCCCCGTCTTTGCTGAAACTAATCTTAAGAACTCCACATGGAGTACTCCCACATGTTTCCACTTATACTCCTCATTTAACATTCAATAAGAATAAATGTACCAGTATTACTTCTGATGAACTTGTGCATTGACATTCTGGTTTATATGAACAGATTGTCTTGCAGTTTGGATTGATTTTGTAGGTTATCAAGTGTAGAGTAGTGATAACCATGGCATTTGGTATGTTTGTGCGATAGCAGTTAATGGAATAGCATGAGTGTAAGAAGAATTCTAAATGGTTGCAGTTATGAACTTTAGTTTCACTATAGGCCATTGTAGAGCAAAGAGAGGAAACCACTCGTGTGTGCTAGTGGTTATAGTAAGTGAATCATTATAAATCAATCACTTCAATTAAGACAACATCAACATGTACCTCATATTCACCTGCAAAGTAAGTAACCAGTTTTCTGATACTTCTGTTGTAAAAATGATAAGAGCCTTTCATCAGAAAAATTCAAGAATTTTAATCCCTCTTTATTCCTTGTATCAAGTTCAATGCTTCCATATCAGTGTATCATCTTTGTGTTACCTTACATGGCCATAGTAATTAACCACTATGAAAATGATATCATTGATATCGATTTTTGGAGTATCTTAGACAAGGAGATTATAAAATCTGTCCTTTTGCTTGTCTAATAGACAATCCTACTTTTGGGACTTAAGCGGAGATGTTTCAGTGTTGTACAGATTGGTTTAGAATATTTCATTATTGTTTTCATAAATACAGTTGCACAGGAAAGAACTGATAAATGTGGTATTTTCACCAAGCATTAGCATCATATACAAATAGCCACATAGAAACAATTGGAGAGCTGGCAGAAATGTTAGCATGCTGGGCGAAATGCTTCGCAGTATTTCGTCTGCCGCTACGTTCTGAGTTCAAATTCCGCCGAGGTCAACATTGCCTTTCATCCTTTCAGGGTCGATAAATTAAGTACCAGTTACACACTTCGGTCGATGTAATCGACTTAATCCCTTTGTCCTTGTTTGTCTCCTCTATGTTTAGCCCCTTGTGGGCAATAAAGAAATAAGAAACAATTGTTTTATTTATCTTAACCAAAATATATTGATATCATTTATCATTTACTTGTTTCAGTCATTTGACTGCAGCCATGTCGGGGCCCCACCTTGAAGGGTTTTAGTTGAACAAATAAACCCCAGGACTTATTTTTTAAGCCTAGTACTTATTCTATTTCTGTCCTTTGCTGAACGCTAAGTTATAGGGATGTAAACACACCAACACCTGTTGTCAAGTGGTGGTAGGAGACCTGTCATGTATATATATACACGACAGGCTTCTTTCAGGTTCCCTCTGCCAAATTCACTCTCAAAGCTTTGGTTGGCCTGAGGCTATAGTAGAAGACACTTGCCCAAGGTGCCACACAGTGGGACTGAACCCAGAACCATGTGGTTGGGAAGCAAGCTTCTTACCACACACCCACACCTAAAAATTATACATTTATCATCAATATAAGGATGTTTTAAGTATACATGTTTTTCAAAATGATCTTAACTAATTATTGTTTACTTTGAAGCTCTAAAATATCTTATCCTTTACTGATGAAGACTAAATGTTAGTAACATAGACTTTATGAGAGTTGAATAATGTGAAATATATGATGGTTACTGATAACCTTTTTATCTGTAATAACTACTTGTGAGAAATGTAATTGATTAGTAAAATTCTATATAGAATGAAAATGGGTCTCCTGGAAAAAAAAGATCAATAGTTGTGAATAAAATAAAAACATTGTTGATAGTTAATACAACTATAGAATAAACCGATGAATGAGATGTAAAAATGATTTACAATCATAAGAGAAGGGAGAACTGAGATGAGATGAAGAATTGGACAGTTGATATTGTATTGGAAAGTATATAGAAAACAAGGGATTTTAAAATTATTGTAATCACAAAACTAGAATTTGAAATGTGATCGTACAGAAGAATGTCAAGGATACCATGGATAGAACATAAATCATTAAAATATAAATTTTAATGACAAGTAATGATTTAATATTCATGATCAGTGAAATTAGTAAGAAGAGTTGAGTTGCAGTGTTATTAAAGGGATAAATGGAATCAAGGGTGATGGATCCAGAAATATGTGAATAGACAAAACAGTTGATTGGATAGTTAAACTGTAATGTCTGTATGAAGAAACAATGAGTTATCAATGATAATTGATCTATCATGACCATATAAGACCCAATGAAATATGATAATGACACATGTCAAGTTGTGTAATGTTGAGTGTATCAGCTATGATACATTGATATCAAACTTTTAGATGGAACAAACTTTGGATATGTGGAGTAATGTTGCTTACAATTCAACGTTGAGCTGACTTGTGATAAATGTCTTTCTTAAATGTTTCTGCCATGTGGTGTTCCATTTTTTTTAAAGATGCTAGTGGTTATGAGGGCGATTTGGCTGATATTTTTAGCATGCCAAGCAACTATCTTGGTACGTCATGTGGCAGAACTAATTGTGAAGTGTCTTAGATGTTATGTTTAGGAAGGAGATGACAGAAGTATAAAATGAAGAAACAATGAAGTGAAGATTATAACATCTATAACTCTTTTATCAACTTAATGGAATTTTAAGAATATTTACAGCTTGCTTGTGTCACAGTGCAAATATCAAATATGGAGACTTACAACTATAACATACTCTTTTACTTGTTTCAGTCATTTGATTGCAGCCATGCTGGAGCACCGCCTTTAGTCAAGCAAATTGACCCCAGGACTTATTCCTTGGATGCCTAGTACTTATTCTATCGGTCTCTTTCGCCAAACCACTAAGCTACGGGGACGTAAACACACCACCATTGGTTGTCAAGCGATGTTGGGGGGGACAAACACACACACACATATATATATACAACGGGCTTCTTTCAGTTTCCGTCTACCAAATCCACTCACAAGGCTTTGGTTGGCCCGAAGCTATAGTAGAAGACACTTGCCCAAGGTGCCACGCATTGGGAATGAACCTGGAACCATGTGGTTGGTAAGCAAGCTACTTACCACACAGCCACTCCTGCGTTCAAAACTTTTTCAATGTAACTGACATTTCGCTAGTGTCCAAGCATGACACATATTACTGATTTATATTAAAGTGGAGGTAGTTTTGGTATACATATAACATTAGTGAAAAACATAGCTGACCAGCTACCAATGAGATCAATGATTCATTATAATCACTTTTATGATGCAGTAACCTTAGCTTTATCTATTGTTCATGTAGTTGGTGTGTTATTTGCTGAATTGCTTCTAGTCAACAGGAATATCCAGTTTTTTAACATCCCTGACAACAAATATTAGAATGATAGAAAATAAATCTAAACATGTAGTTGTTTTCTTAATCACTTTTTTTTTTGTGGGATGTCAGTTTATGATTTTGTTCTCATTAGGTTTACTGACTGTAGCTGCTTTGTTTTATGATAAAGAAGCCTGATTTTTCATAGTGTCTGTTATAACCATCATAACATTATTAAACACTAACAAATGTTTGTTATAACACTTACAGCATTATTAAATACCAGCAGTGCTAAGGTATTGTATCAAAATAACATCAAACAGAATGATTTGACACAAGAGAGAGAATCAGTTACTATTTCTCTCGGGTGTAGCTACATAGATGTCTTACTCATTGGCTCATATATATATGTTACATTGATAATAACACCCAGGCATTAATGAATGTTTATTTATATATATATATGTGTGTGTGTGTGTGTATATATATACAGTAATACCTCACTTTACGAGGCTCCGGGTTTATGAGTTTTATTTTTCAAGCACAAAATCCAAATTTTGAATGAAGTACAAAAGTTTCTACTACCGTAAGTGCTTCTGCATATTACCTAGAAATTTATAGAGTGAAAAAAAAGCTTCTTCTAAGCAAACAATTCTGGGCATGTTTTTTAAAAAGAAATCTACAAGTGCTTGTGAATTGGTGATTGCATCTATTAACGATGGTGTGCATGAGTCTAGTGTGAGTGAAAGTGATTCAGAAAACGATCATAATAATATTTTTTATTGTAAATGATCTTCACGTTCTTTTTACTTTACATAAAATATTCTTTACATTCTACTGCTGTTTTATTGCCATTTATTTATGAGTTTTATAAATTTTATAGGTAAAATATTTTTCTGGGAACGAATTACGATTTATAACATTGCTACTATGGGAAATTATTGCTCTGCTTTATGAATGGTCTCTGGGCACAAATGAAGTCCTATATCAAGGCATTACTGTATGCATATATATATATGTATATTATTAACAGCATCGTTTAATGTCTGCTTTCCATGCTGGCATAGGTTGACTGGTTTGACTGAGGACTGGCAAGCCGGAAGGTTGCACCAGGCTCCAATCTGATTTAGCAAGGTTTCTACAGCCAGATGCCCTTCCTAATGCCAACCACTCCAAGATTGTTGTTGGTGCTTTTTATGTGCCACCGGCATGGGAGCCAGTCTGGTGGCATTGGCATTGGTCACGCTTGAATGGTGCCTTTTACATGCTACCAGCATAGGTGCCAGCCAGGCAGCATTAGCATCGGCCACACTCAAATGGTGCTTATTACATGCCACTGGCACGGGTGCCAGTTAGGTGGCACTAGCATCAGCCGTGCTTGAATAGTGCTTTTTATGTGCCAGTCAGGTAGCACTGGTATCAGCCACAACTGATTTCATTTGGTTCAACAGGTCTTCACAAGCACGGCATATTGCTTGGTGATTGAAGGGTGTTTTTAAATGGGCCAGTTATACAACACTGGCATAAGCCATGGCTACAATCTCACTTGGCTTGCCAGGTCTCCTCAAGCACAGCATATCTCCAAAGGCCTCAGTCACTTGTTATTACCTCTGTGAGGCCCAACATTCAAAGGTCGTGCTTCACCACTTCATCCTATGTTTTCCTGGCTCTACCTCTTCTGCAGGTTACCTCCACTGTTGGGGGTGACACTTTTTCACATAGCTGTCCTCATCCACACGCATCACATGCCTATACCAATGCAATCGTCTCTCTTGCACACATCTGATGATTCTTATATCCAACTTTTCTCTCAGGGTGCTTCCACTCTGTCATGTATGCACGCTAACATTACACAACCAGTGGAGCATACTAGCTTCATTTCTTTTAAGACTACACATGTCCTCAGCAGTCACAGCCCATGTTTCACTGCCATGTAGCATGGCTGTTTGCATACAGGCATCATACAGTCTACCTTTCACTCTGAGCAAGAGGCCTTTGTTACCAGCAGAGGTAGGAGCTCTCTGAATTTTACCCAAGCTATTCACATTCTAGCAGCTACACTCTCAGGTCATCCACTCTCGCTACTGACTTGGTCACCTAGGTAATGGAAGCTATCAACCACTTCTAGTTTTTCCCTCTGGCATGGGATGGAATCTGTTTTCTGTATATCTTCAGTGTTTATTGAACTTGTGCATCTACTACACACAAAAACTATCGTCCCAGTTAACCTTCCTTTGATATTGCTGCACCTTTTATGTGTCCATAGCTTACACTGGGTACAGTTTTATAAATTAAGAACCCTGTATTTATGTACATGCATGTTTTGTCTTTGTGTCTTGACATCATAGGATACTTATAAGCAACTATCACCATCATACAAGCAATGTCCTTTGTTTCCAATCTTGTGTTAATATGTATGCCTATGGGGAAATATGTTTGCTTTGAAACAAGTGAGTGTTGGCATAGACAACCAGTATCTGGTTGTAGAAAATATCTCAATGAATTCCTTCTGACCTACGGAAGTATGGAAAGTGGACGTAAAAACGATGGTGATGTAAGTAGTGTGATTAAGGAAAAATATACATAAAACTTCTATAATATCATTATCCAAAACTGGGAGAAACGTCACCGTACATTCAGTCTGCAAGCATTTTTGCCTCCCAAACTATAGTCAATCCTTTTGTTCCTTTGCTAAAACGATCTCTATCAAATGTAAAGAATCCCATTCTCAAGAAGGACAATCCTGTCAACTTTGTGCTATTGCATACACTTTTAACATCTCAAAAATGTTGGAGACAGCAATTAATAATTATTTCAAATTTTGGCACATGGTTAGCAATTTCGAGGAAGGGGATAAGTCAATTATATCGACCCCAGTGTTCCACTGGTACTTAAGAATGAAAAGCAAAGTCGACCTCGGTGACATTTGATCTCGGAGTGTAAAACCAGAAAAAATGCCGCTAAGTATTTTTTTTTCCGGCGCCGTAACGTGTTCTGCCAGCTAGCCGCCTTGACAGCTGTTACGCCGAGCGAAATGCTTAGCGGAATTTCGTCCATCCTTACCTTCTGAGTTCAAAGTCCGCTGAGGTCGACTTTGCCTTTTATTCTTTTGGAGGAGATAAAATAAAGTACCAGCTAAGTACTGAGGGTGATGTAATCCACTTATCTCCTCCCGTGAAATTACTGACATTGTGCCAAAAATTTGCAATCAACCTTCTCCAACATCTAGAATCTCCCTTCTCGATAACTACCAGGACTATTTCCGAAAAAGTTAGATCTAATGCCGAACTACTTTGTTATGCCATTCACCAGTAGGCACTTGCTCTCAAGAAATTTGGGGAAAACAAGTTGTTACGTCAGTAAACTTTCGGCTGTGTCTAACGCAAGGATCTCTCAAAACTACCTGACTATGGGGCTCATACAATCTTGTCCGATAGATTTAAAGTACACACGCACACAAAAGACAAAGAGAGAATGTGAAATAACACCTGCTAACATACGAGAAATTAGTGTCTTTTTTTTATGTTAGCCTGTGGTTAAATAAGATATTATTTCTTCTAGCGGTTGTAGGTTAAATAACCGAAAATAATGTAGCTCACGGCTAAAACTTTCATAGCGCAACCGAATGAACCCTCAGCTCTGAGTGCACAGAAAAACTAGAAACTTTCCATCACGGAAAAAAGATGTTCCAAGCATTATCGTCTTTTCACCATCCCTCCTGCATATTATGTTTCTCAAAGCTGTGTCCTTTTTTATTTTTATTATTATTATTATTAATAACTGCGATTTAGCAGTTATTCCTTGCAGCTCGACTGACCCACACGAATTATATTCTGAATTGGAGCGTAACCATCGGGATTGAGAACGTCACTTAATAGCTAGAATAAAGGTTTCATCACAAGGACAGCAAACGTAATAGATATGAATACATTATAAGCAAGCTATGAAAAGATTGAAATTCTGAAAGATTTAAAGCTACCTACAGGCTTCTAACGAAAAAAAAGGGGATGGAATAAATTAAGATTTAGAAAGCTTGTATCAAAGAAAACAATCGAAAAACTGATTAGAGGTGCGTTCTTCGCTTCCTATAAATGACAGTTCGTTGATTATCATCGCCGCCTGTTTACTAAATATATAAACATTGTGGATATTATTTCTTTAGAAAATGCCCACACAAGTTAATGGAGTTCTAGATTCGCAAATGGGAAGAAAAACCATATCAACACAGTTATAACTGACAGAATACTGCCTACTGGACCCTAGCAGCGGGAAATTTAGACAGTGTCACGTGACAACTTGCTGGGGCAGCCTGCTGGAGCCTAGCAGCAGGTATAAAAAGGGGAATTTGACAAGCCAGTCAGTCGGACACTGACACTCGTTGATGCTGCATCGAAGAGGCCAGGGAATAGAAGAAAGAAGACATGCACCCAACACCAGAGCTGAAGACACCTCCGAAAGGGGGGTCCCGCCACGTCAAAACGGTAGAGGAGTAGGGGCCGAAACCGGACGTGGTTCCTCCTGATGATGTCTTGAGCTAACTGGATCCTATAAAGGAGCTGTTGTGATAGCAGACCACGAAACATGGTTGAAATTCCTCAGATGTTCAAAAGCGTGGAAGATTTTATAATGAAAATGGCCATGGCTGAGATCACCGGTGATAATAGGTCTTGTTGGGTAAGGTATGACTTGGGATTAAAAGACAAAGGTACACCAGAGAGTGGAGTTCTTGATAGACAATACCTGAAAATAAGATCGTGCTGGACAGTGGGCGTACTAATTTTAGCACTCTCTACTGATCAGAGGTGCGTTCTTCGCTTCCTATAAATGACAGTTCGTTGATTATCGTCGCCGCCTGTTTACGAAATATATAAACATTGTAGATATTATTTCTTTAGATTTGTTAACATTGTCTCAGTAATAATTAATAGATTGATGTAATTAAGAGATTGTTCATTTACCAGATTAAAAAAAAAACTACATATATCTTGTAAGAATGTTCTGGTGAATCTATCAGTCTTCATAAATTTCTCATATATTACATCAACATATCATTTCATCTACGATCTACATTGTTATGTAAGTATCGTTAATATATTTTAGATTTCGTTTACCGAAAATGTCCCTTTTATATTTATATTTTTATTTCATCCACATCATTCGTAATCACTGCCGAATTCAATTTGTTTTTTGTCGGTTCATTATTACTTCATTCCCTCAATTTTTCTTTTAGTTAATTTAGTTCCGTGGTTTATCTAATCTTTGCATAGTTAGTGTAGTTTCATGGAATGTATTGACTTCATATTTTCTTAACCTTTTAATTCCCGGTCTTCCTCGACGACGTGTTTCTTTATTTTCATAACCATACATCAAATATTACGTGAAATAGAAATCCAGTGAGGACAGTCTATGGTTCGCTACTTTTCTAGGATTTCTGACATATCTAGTTGAACTATCAATCAGTGCCATAGCTTACACCCAACCTCTGTTCTGAGATTTAAAAAAATTATTGGAAAAATTTTTAAATATATTTTGTTTTCATGAATATTTTGAGATTTCTTAAGACTAAAATCATTTGATAGAATTTTGAACTAATTCGCAATGAAGTGTTTTGGTTTTGACACTCAATGTGAAAGATAAAAGAAAAGGTAAATTTGCGAATGTGAGTGAAAAAAAATTATCGTAGATGATATGTTCAGAAGATATGATCTGTTGATAGCTTTGAAGAATACACATTTATTTGGTGTGCAAGAGGCTATGACAGTTTATTCAGTTAAAGAGGAACTAATGAGATAGGCTTATATAAATAACGAGACAAATTACATCAAGGTAGAAAGGTCGTATGTTTTGGTGCTGCTTAATCTTTAGAGAATCTTGTTATTAACATGTCATCAAGTCTAGATCCAACCTGATAACACTGGCAATGCCAAACAGATAAAACTCTTTTCCAGTCTCTTCAAGCCATAATTCACGAGTTTGAATAAGTTTGTATGTCATGGTGGAAAGAAGAATCTGATGTTTCAAGACTGACTGAGAGGAAAAATTTCTTTCCTCTCAGACAAAGAGCAGTCCTGAAACATCAGATTCCTTTTCTCCCTATTGTATTTGAACTTCTTCAAAGTCAAGAACTTCAATGTATAATTTTTGCTGATGCACACCACCACCAGTTTCCTCAGACATGCTTTTCATATGTAATGTATGCATACACTTAAAATTAGCTTAATTTGATTCAGTATTTGTTGTAGTTTTATTAGAAATAACAAGAACTGTACCAGAATGTTGTTTATCTCACTGTTTCATTTACCAGTTTTTTACTCCAATTTCACCTGAGACAGTATTGAAAAGTCTCTTGTAAAATTACAGAAGTAATTGGAAAATAGATATGACTAGCTCTTTCTCGTTCATCATAATTTAGTGACAAAAAGAAAAATAAATGAAGGTTGTTTGCATGCTTAACAAGAATTTGAAATGGAAAATTCACTTATATATGTAAAAATTTAGCATTAAATATAATTTTATAGAAAGGTCCTGGCATAACTGTGTTTAAGCAGCCCACTTCCAAACCATTTCGTGTGGGTTTTGTCTTCTTCATAGCACCTTGTGAGTGGATTTGGTAGGCAGAAACTGAAAGATATACTTATATTGACATCACATCATGTGATGTCAATATAAGTGGATACACACACATCATCATCATCATTGTCATTTAACGTCCGCTTTCCATGCCAGCATAGGAGAGAACTCATCATCATCATCATCGTTTAATGTCCGCTTTCCATGCTAGCATGGGTTGGACGATTTGACTGAGGACTGGTGAAACCGGATGGCAACACCAGGCTCCAATCTGATTTGGCAGAGTTTCTACAGCTGGATGCCCTTTGAAAACTATGTTGATGTTGGCAATTATCTTAGTGTCAGTAACTGGTTATCTGGTTGTTATATTGGTTGAAAATAATACGTTCAATATAAACAAAATGTTTTATCTCTTGGAATTGGTTATGATATCTCTGAAAAGACAGACAAAGAAAGTTTCAGCCAAATAAGTAATCTACTTTGTGTTTATTATGATGTAGATATATATATATATATATTTTTGTTTGCTTGGATCAGGTGGAAAATATAATTTTAGAACATTCTTGTAATTTTCTGCTGTTGTTGATATAGTGGTCTGTGGTTCAATGATCCACACTCACAGGTTTTTATCATTCATTTCCATCATATCTATATTATCAAAATTTTTTGTTTTTTTCTCTAAATAAATTTTGACTCTTTCTGGCTATTTTAACTTTCAGTACTTATAGTGTAATATATCCTCTGTAGTAATCTTCATGTTATCACTTCATTGCATTGTCTCTTATGTCGTATGTTGTATTTTATTGCAGGTTATCAGATGGCACCAAGAAAAAAATTTTTCCCTGTAGATTATCAACATATTTATCAACTTTTGAACTCTAAAATATCTTCATCAAGCTGGTGTCATCTTGTTTCTTCAACTTTTGATTGAATGACTGTGAAATATTTCCTTAGAATTAAGGTTATTTACAAAACTTTCTGTACAAATGCTCACTAAAAGATTTTCTACACATATTAAACATGGAAGATTTGCCCTGAAGTTTGAATTGTTATGTGCAAGGATTTATATATCTAGATGTATCTTATTTATTATATTAGTTTAATGAAACTTTAATTGCTGATTGTTAATTATAAGATTCTGAACTAATAAATCCACTTGAAGTTCTTTTCTTACAAGGAAAATAAGGTTAAACAAGAAAAATATGGAGGAGAAAGCAGAGCCTGAAAATACTGATTCATCTGATCAAATGCAAGAAAGTACAGAAGTGAATTTATATGCTTGTGATATGTGTGGAAAATTATTCAGCACAAGCAATCTGTTATCTTCCCATAAATGTATTCTCTCTAGTAGCAAAAACCTGCACCACTGTGATATTTGTGATAAAACATTCTCTCAAAATAGCAGTTTACTTTCCCACAAACGTATTCATACAGGAGAAAAACCATTCCAATGTGATATCTGTGGCAAAAATTTGTCTCGCAAGGATAAGTTATCTATCCACAAACGTATTCACACTGGGGAAAAGCCATACACTTGTGATATTTGTAGTAAAGCATTCTCTGAGAAGGGTGGTTTAATTGCTCACAAACGTATTCATACAGGAGAGAAACCATACCATTGTGATATCTGTGACAAATCATTTTCTGAAATGCGTAATCTAGTTTCCCACAAACGTATTCATACAGGAGAAAAACCTTACCAATGTGATGTTTGTGATAAAGCATTCTCTGTGCCTGGCAATTTGGTTACCCACAAACGTGTTCACACTGGTGAAAAACCATATCAATGTGACATCTGTGGGAAGTCGTATTCTGGAAGTTCTAACTTGTCTACACACAAACGTATTCACACAGAAGAGAAACCATACCACTGTGATATCTGTGATAAATCATATTCTGGAAGTGCTGCTTTGTCCCGCCACATACGTCTTCACACAGGAGAAAGACCATATCACTGTGATGTTTGTGGTAAAACATTTTCTCAAATAGGTCATTTCTCTCGACACATACGTATTCACACAGGAGAAACGCCATACCACTGTGATATCTGTGGCAAAACATTCTCTGAAAGTGGTCATCTCTCTCGACACAAACGGATTCACTCAGGTGAAAGACCATACCACTGTGATATATGTAATGAAACTTTTTCTAGAAGTGATAGTTTAACTCAACACAAACGTATTCACACAGGGGAGAAACCATACCATTGTAATATTTGTGGTAAAGCTTTCTCCATTGCTAGCAATTTAGTTGCCCACAAACGTATTCATACAGGAAAGAGACCATACTACTGTGAAATCTGTGGTAAAACATATTCTGGAAGTGCTGAATTGTCTCGCCATGTACGTATTCACACAGAAGAAAGACCATATGACTGTGATGTCTGTGGTAAAAAATGTTCTGGAAGTGCTAATTTGTCTTGTCACATGCGTATTCACACAGGAGAAAGACCATACCATTGTGATATATGTGGTAAAACATTCTCTCAAAGTGGTCATTTCTCTCGACATAAACGTATTCACTCAGGAGAAAGACCATACCATTGTGATATCTGTAGTGAGACATTTTCTAGAAGTGATAATTTAACTCAACACAAACGTATCCACATAGGAGAGAACTTACAGCCATGTGATCTATAGGTAATACAAATATGAACATAATGAATTTGTGGGTATTGATTTTACCACATCAGTTATCATATTCTTATTCTTCACCATCAGTGTTTAATGGCAATCATTCTATTCTGGTAGTCTATCTGATAGTCCATTGTACCTTTCATGTGCACTTGACCATCTGGATAGTTTATGCCTCCATTAATATTTATTATTCCTCTCCATACATTAGAATTGCCAAAAAACACATCCTTTGTTTATTTTTGTTTATTCACATTATTGAACTCATATTTGCTTACTTCGAATATATTGAGTAATAGTTTCCTTTGCACACATAAGACTACAAACAGTGGTGCCATCTGAAGTATTCTCCTAATTGATAAATGTAAAGCAGGGTGTCTGTTCTTAACTGGAACCTCTTGCTGTTGTCTCACTAAAATTATAGAACCTCTTGCTCTACTTCTTAGTAACAAACACAAGCTCCATCTTCTCTTCTGTACTAACTTGACTATACAATGTATATTTGGTCAATCACACTGAGACCTGTGTAATTTTCCATTTCTAGTGCATATTCTTTATTGCAATTGATGATGAAAGAGCTACTTCAGCCATTATCTTCCTGCACTCGATGTATATTTCGTAGAGTAGTTAAATATCTTGATACTTTAACTTTCCCTGATGAACCTGCTTCCATCTGACTTTTTTTTATCATGCTGATAGCCGAGCCATTTGTTTCTTTCTACTGGAAAGAGTTCTTCATTGTCCCATTTATACTCTCATTCTCAACTACACATAATAGTACTTCCCCTTTCTTGTCACTTAATGAAAGTAAGTACACTGGTATTGTTTCTGACACATTTTTCTGTGGACATTCTAGTTTATATGAACAGATTGTATTGCAGTTTGAACTGTTTTTATAAGTTAGTGAAGTATTTCCTGAACCTAAAGAAGAGCCTTAGCCTCTGTGATGGGATTCATTGATATTGTATTTGTGAGTTTGCTATGAGCAATCATCAGAGATTGTGAGGTCTAGCATATGTAGCGATATAAATTTTTCAGTGTCTCCTGTTCGTGACAGAGTGGTTAAGGTACAAGACTGTTCTCTTGCTATGTATAGTAACTGTCTTTGTGTTGGTGAATCTAAGTCATCATGCTCCCATTGAAGAATATTCTCAAAATCATTATTCATAGAAGCTGTTACTTCACTAGTAAGATGAGTACAAAATCAGTCTATAGCTAATACCCTCTTGACAAGTATGTTACTAGTTGGTTGGCTATCTTTCTGAAGATTGTGTTGCAAATGTTAAGATCAGAGAAATGCAAAAATTTTAAGCATTTTTGTTTACATGTTCCATGTTCAAAGCTTCCATATTTGCTAGTAAACCTTACTGGTATTTCTTAACATTGTCATTGAAGATGACATCAGTTCTTGAAGCAGCTTTACAAAAACCTCAGAATTTGTTCTTGTCTTTTACCACAAAATTATATTTAAGTGAACCATAACAACTTCATCGGATAACCTTTTAGAACATTTCAGTAGCTAATCCACAGTGTTACTGTGAACTATCACTGAAAATGAGAACATAGTGAAGATCAGAAAACACAATTCATTAAAATAAAACCTTGAAATATTATTTAATTTTATTTGCTTACTTATTTTTGTGAAGTATGTGTTATCATTTGTTCTAAACATTCTGTATCTATATATGTGACTGTCACCAACAATGCTTTCTCACCATTGTGGTATCTGAGGTTAAATATTCATTCAGCATAATTACCACAAGCACGACCTCCGAACATTAGGCCTCACCAAGGCAATGACTTCTGACTGAGACCTTTCCAAATATGCTGTGTGTGAGAAGACCCAGCAAGCCAAGTGAGACCAAAATTCAAGGCCTCTGCCTGGGATGTAGCCAGCCCACTTACGCATAACATTCCTTCTTTGGACACTAAACTCCGCTTGCGAAGACCTGTTGAAGCAAGTGCAATCGAAATCGAACTAAATCTGTAGACTGGCACCCATGCCAACGTCTCTTCATTCAACACTAAACTCGGCTTGTGAAGAC
>NC_068981.1:55671787-55706490 GCF_001194135.2 Octopus bimaculoides | reverse complement strand
GAAATCGAACTAAATCTGTAGACTGGCACCCATGCCAACGTCTCTTCATTCAACACTAAACTCGGCTTGTGAAGACCTGTTGGGGCAAGCAAAAGCGAAATCATGATGGCACCTGTACCAGTAGATCACTAAGAGCACCGTCCGAGCGTGATTGTTGCCAGAGCACCAGCTGTCTGGTTTCCGTGCCGGGGGCACGTAAATAGCACCATTTGAGCGTGATTGTTACCAACGTCGCCCTCCTGGCACGTGAAAAGACATTCGAGCGAGTTCATTGCCAGTACCGCTGGACTGGCTCCTGTGCAGGTGGCACGTAAAATACACCATTTCGGGCATGGCCGTTGCCAGTATCTCCTGACTGGCCTTCGTGCCGGTGGCACGTAAAAGCACCCACTACACTCTCGGAGTGGTTGGCATTAGGAAACTCTGCCAGTCCTCAGTCAAATCGTCCAACCCATGCTAGCATGGAAAGCGTACGTTAAACGATGATGATGATGAATATAAACTTTCACTGAAATGAAAGCATATGATTTTGTTATTTGTATAAAAGTGTTTATAAGAGAAGTGAACAGCCACACAAGATATCACTGTGATATTTGTAATGAAATATTCTCTGAGAGTAATGACTTGTCTAGAAATAAATGGATGCATTCATGAGAAAAACTGTTGTGATGCATTTTCTTAGAATGCTCATCTATTTGACATCTCCCTTTGTGAATAGCTTCCTTAGTTACAATTGGTTTCCAATGGATTAATCACTGTTTTACTACATTAATGATAATATAATTAGGGAGCTTATGTGCAACCCAGTTGGAGTGAATACCACACTATTTTTGTTTGATGGCACCAGTTTATCTGTTTTCTTGATTATATATCTCAGATATCAGATATACTGACATGTATGTATGTATATGTGTGCGTTTATATGCACACACACACACTCACACACTCACACACACACACACAAACAACTTACTCTATGTGAAAAGTTACTCTCTATCAAATACCACCCATGAATGTATTCACACAGGAGAAAAACCTTACCAATGTGTTATTTCTGATGAAGCATTTTTTACAGTGAGTCATTTGTCTTACTACATACATATTCACACAAGAGAAAAGCTATACTACTGTGATATTTGTGGCAAAGCATTCTCTCAAAGAGGACATTTCTCTCAACATAAACATATCCATACAAGTGAAAGACCATACCTGTGTTTTCTGTAGTAAAACATTTTCTAGAAATTATGCACTAACTCGACATGCACATATCCACACAGGATAGAAACTTTGTATTTTACCATAGTAAAATACAAAGCTATTTTACTATAGCTTTGTAAAATTTGTGATAAAATATTTTTGCAAATAATATATTTTAAAATAAATGAATTTGTTTATATGGATTTTGCTATGTATCTTACCAGTTTACTTTTTAACACTATTATGAAAATATAAAAGAATAATCTATTACATTCTGAACAAAATATCAAAACAAAAAGAATTACAACTGAATTAAATATTGATAGAGAGGAATGTGGAAAGAAGATTTGAGCCAGAGTAATTGAAAATCCTTATTGATGAATTTTACATATATGCAAAGATCACCTTTCAGAGTCAAAGTTCGAATACTAAGCATAGCCTGAGCAGCAGAAATGGGCTGTAAATAAAGTGTAAGAGGTTAGCATGGAGAGGAGCAGCACATGTAGTTTGAATGCTAGTGGATGGAGTCCAGGCTGGAATGGAATTTGCAAATATTAAAGAAATGGTGGTATAATTGTCCAGCATATTTAGCATCATTTCATGATTTAGGTTTTAGTTTAATTTGGTTGTGACTGGAGACCATAACACTAACTACACTACTTTAGCCATGATAAATGTCAGTGGCTACTAACAAGCTTCTAGGAAACATAACCAGCAAAACAACCATAATGGCAACCCACTTTGCTTATGTATAGTACATTGCAGAGTCTGCATGCCATGGAATATATCAGGAAAATTTAGACACAACACACACAAACGCTTTTTTTTTGTCTTCAGAGTAAATTACAAATTGCTTAGTCTTTCCTTCATAGAACTACAGTCTTCTGACTCTCCCACCTCAAGTATGCTGTTTCTGCAATGTTCAGTTGAACATCAACTGCACAATGCACCTAGGCCAGCAAAGATTATGAGCACTTCCCTCTCTTTCTATTTCAAATTAAAGCAAAGAAAAGTTAAAAGGAATATGGAAGTAGTAATGGTTAGTGCAAAACAACACTGACACTTTAGTTTATGCATAACTGTATACATCATCATCATCATCATCGTTTAACGTCCGCTTTCCATGCTAGCATGGGTTGGATGATTTGACTGAGGACTGGCAAGCCAGAAGGCTGCACCAGGCTCCAATCTGATCTGGCAGAGTTTCTACAGGTGTATGCCCTTCCTAACACCAACCACTCCGAGAGTGTAGTCAAATAACTGTATACACATGTAAGATATGTTTTCCTATTTCCCCATTGTATATCTTCACAGTTTAAATTGCTACAGAAACAGGTTGTTGATTTTAAAAAGTTATATAAATCTTTTCCAATACCTTTATTACATAAGAAAGTGTTAATTTGTCAGATCCTTATTATTAAATTAAATATAATTAGATATTATAATAATGAAAATATTGCATACAGTGCTCAGGTGTATACAAAAGTGTGTATAAAGCATATGCAGTGTTGTACAAATGTTTGTTGTTTAAAGTTTTACTATACTAGGGTATTCACAGTATATATTTATTTCGTTGTTTTATTTACCAGTTTATTATTCTGATCAAATTTCTATTTTAACATGCAACTCGTGATAAATCATCAAATCAAGGCTTGCAGACAATTTTAACAAGAGCTTCAAACGGAAAATGCAATACTAGTAGTAGACTATCAGTAGTAGTAGTAGTAATAGTAGTTGGTGATGATGATGAGCACTATGATTACGTTCAGTACATATATACTTGCGTATATTTTTATATAGGGCTATGATGTTTTAAGAACACTTTCCCTATGACTTTGGATAGCTGGTGGTGGCTATAGGTTCAAACAAATCCTAGAAGACAATAAGAGGGTTAACGGGCGTTTTGGCATTGTTGAATCTACACAAGGCCCCTTTTTGACACTGAGAGTATTTTTCCAGATCTTGAACCACTAAAAACATATATGAATTATCATAATTACGGAAAAACTAAATAAAGCTATATTTCTTAATATATTAATATTATCATTTTTTTCTTTTTAATAATTTTTTGTTTACCGTCCTCGGCATGTAAAAGGGAGGTGACTCTCTGTTGAAACCATCACATTTCAATTTCACTACATTTAGTGTGTGAGTGCGTGTTTGCATCTGTGTGTATATGTTTGTGTGTACGTGTGTCTGCCTTCTGTATCAAATCGTTCATTACCAAAGCAGCCTCATCAAAACGCCTGTGCTCAATCCCCCCATTACGGTAATATATAGAAGCCAGTTAGAAAGCCTTGAAGTGATATTTTTGTTGATGAAAACATATTTGAAATTTATGACCGTTTTTGTTGGTCATCAAGGGAAAACTAGTAATAACACGAGTCCAATCGTTGTAAAGTATTGTTTCTTTTTATATGTTCAGAACTTAATGCAAAAAAAAAGGAGGAAACTGAAGTCAGTTTTGAAAATTACAATGGTCAGTCAACATAATAACAGTAACTGCTTATCGGATTAGTTTGTTAAGTTATATGTTTGTTTTTTGTTAAAAGTTAATGCTTGTTTTTATGTTCAGTTATAATAAAATCAGTTTTATATCAACCTGAAGGGTTAGTCCACAATTTTGTAGAGTACAAATTATTTTTTAACAAGAATAGTATTGACAATGACGTCGAAGCCATCGTCAGATTGTGATGCATCAAGATAATCTTGGTTTTATATTGGCTCTGTTGAGATAAAATTTTACTGGAGTTTGTGGGGTTCAGTTGAATGGCAATAAGCTTGTAGGGTAGGCTGTGATGAAGAGGTGTTATAGAGAAATTCTTTATTGATTAAATTTGTGGTTATGTTATTGTTCAGAATTTATTTGTGCATGTAGAACTTTGTAAACAGGTGTGTATATTTAGGTGTGTCAGCTTCAGGTTATGGAATTGTTTTTTTAGTGGTTCACAGAAAGGAAGTGGGTAGGTAGAAGAAACTTTTTTGGTCATCAGTTTTAGTTATATTGAATTTAATCTTTTGCTATGGCAATGTATAAGTCAGAGTTTAAAGTTAAGTCCAGTAATTGGATGTGCCAACTTTTTTGTAATGGAATTTGTAAGTATTCACAAAATAGTGTAAGTAGCTGATATGTTTTAACTGGTCAGTCAGTTTATTTACTTGTTAATGTTATTTAGGGTATTTCTTGTTTGTATTTGGAAGGTGGAGGTTATTAATGAAGCATGTCATGGTGTTGTTAGTATATATATTTGTTTATCTTGTGCTTTGATGTTCACAAGAGGATGTGGTTAGGTGTAAAGATTGTTGATCTGTATATTTCTTTCTAGGGGTCTATTGTATTGGCAATTTGACTAATATGTAGAAACTTTTGTGTTTTATAGCACTGTTCCATGCCCAGTTGCAGATTCCCACCAAATGATTCATGAATTTTAATAAGAATCCTCCTTGTGACTTCTCTCTAGACACAGGAAAACATATAGACCTCTAGATAATAGTTATTTGTTATGCAAGTTTAAATTTCACTGTCTGTGTGTGTGTATATATGTGTGTGTATGCATGTGTATGTATATTACAGATACATGGCTGTGTGGTTAAGAAGTTTGCTTCTCAACAACCATGTGGTTCTGGGTTCAGTCTCATTGCATGGCATCTTGGGCAAGTGTCTTCTATGGTCTCAGGATAGCTAAAGCTTTATGAGTGGATTTGGTTGATGGAAACTGAAAGAAGTTTCTCATGTGTGAGAGAAAGAGAGTTTATATTTTGCTCATCTTCACATGTGTGAACAATGGCTTTGCTGGTAGTGTCATTTGCTTGCAGATACATTATGAAAGCATGTTCAGACATCTTGTGTTGCACAGTCTTTATTAAAAAAAATTATTCTTATGGTGTTGTTTGTTTCCACCTATTTGGGCTGTTTGTTGTTCAAAAAACTGGGATGTTTTTACCTTGCTTAGAAACCAGAACAGGAAGGGCATCTGACCATAGAAAACTCTGACCGTACATACTCTCCTCTTACTTTTCATTCATTAAGGCATAGTTATGTATTCTTGTTTACTTGAATCATGTGGAAAATATAATTTTAGAATGTTCTACAAAGCTTGATGTAGCACCAGCAGGTTTTGGATGGTCTAAATTCCAAAACCTGCATCAGGGTCCCTTTTATCCATTCTCATTACATTTCTCATCAGTGTCTTTTCAGTGTAAATATGTTCTTACTCTATATGAGTGTTCTCAATTTCAATACCTGTAATCAAATATCTTTATTCTTATAATTTTCATGTTTTTGCTTTCATTGTACCATTTGTCTTATGTTATCTTTCATTACAGGTTATCAGATGACACTCAGATTGAAGTATTTTACTGCAAATTATCAACATTTTTATCCACTTTTAAAGACTAAAAATAACTAATGTCAGCTTGTTCTTGCAATTTTTGGTTGAAATAATGTGAAATATTTCCTTGGGGTTGAGATTATTTGCAAAAATTTGTACAATTACTGGAAGATTAAAATGACATTTCAAATAACCTTTGAGTAAGACCTTTCACACCCCGTTAATCCAATTTTGTTGTTTGGATGCTCATTATAATTGCAAAATTCTATTCAAATACATCCATGTGGAAGTTCCTTCTTAAGAGCTGAAACATAATTAGACTTTAACAAAGACTATCAGACATGGAAACTATTGATTGATAAAGTTATGGAAGAGAAAGCAGAACCTGAAAATACTGAGTTGTCTGATGAAACACAAGAAAATACAGAAGTGAAATCACAGCCTTGTGAAGTATGTGGGAAGTTATTGACAAGTAATTTATCATCTTCCCATAAATGTGTTCACTCTGGTAAAAAACAGCATCACTGTGATATATGTCATAAAAACTTCTCGACCAGTGACAGTTTAAATTCCCACAAGAGGATTTATACAGGAAAGAAACCATACCAATGTGATGTCTGTGATGAAACATTTTGTAGAAAGGGTCGTTTATCTGACCATGTACGTATTCACACTGGAGAAAGGCCATACTACTGTGATATTTGTGATAAATCATTTTCTAGACGGGATCATTTCTCTCAGCACAAACGTATTCACACAGGAGAAAAACCATACCATTGTGATGTATGTGGTAAAAATTTCTCTCAAAAGGGTCGTTTATCTATCCACACAGGAGAAAAACCTTACCATTGTGGTACATGTGGTAAAGCATTCTCTGAAACTGGTCATTTAGTTTCCCACAAACGTATTCATACAGGAGAAAAACCATACCACTGCGGCATTTGTAGTAAAACATTTTCTGTGCCTAGTAATTTAGTTTCTCATATACGTATACACACAGGAGAAAGACCATTCCAATGTGATATTTGTGATGAAACATTCTCTACAAAGGGTCATTTGTCTGGCCACATACGTATACATACAGGGGAACATCCATATCATTGTGATATCTGTGATAAAAATTTTTCTCAAAGTGGTCATTTCTCTAAACACAAACGTATTCACACAGGAGAACGTCCTTACCATTGTGATGTTTGTGGTAAAAGATTCTCTCAAAGTGGTCTCTTCTCTCGACACAAACATATTCATACAAGAGAAAAATCATAGCTATGTAGTCATTGTCATTACATCCACTTATCCATGTTTGCATAGGTCAGATGAAACCTGAGTTATATGCTTTGCCTGTCACCAGTCTTCACCTGTTTCCTAATAAGGTAATATTATGTTCTTCTAGTACTTCAAACAACACATTAATACACACATGTATGCTCATATATATATCATAATCATCATCATTTAACATCAGTTTTCCATGCTAGCATGGGTTGGATGGTTTGACCAGGGCTGATAAGGCCAGGGGCTGCATCAGGCTCCATTGTCTGTTCTGGCATGGTTTCTATGACTGGATGCCTTTCCTAACACCAACCACTGCACATGCACAGAGCTTACTGGGTTCTTTTTATACGATACCAGCCCAGTGCTTTTAACATGATACCAGTACTGGTATCAATTCTGCTGTGGCAGATGGGTCTTCTTGAGTATAGTTTCCATCTCCCAAATTTCACCCACAAGGCATGAGTTAACAATGCCCATGATATGGAAACGGACACTAAATTGCATGGTTTCAAAGCAAACTTCTTAACCATACAACCATGTTTGTGCCTGTATATCTGTGATCAAATATTTTCTACAAATCACCATATATTTGATGATGTAGATTTTAACACAATTGTCATCATCAGTGTTTTATTGTCTATTATTGTATACTGACAATGTATATAATATCCCATAAATCATGTTTGCAACCATCTGAATACCCTACTTTTATAGCCTTTCTGCACCTTTCTTTCTGCCAGCTATCAAATTCATGCTTACTTCTTTTATGGAGCAAGCCTCTTCCTGGATGTTACTGATATTTCATACTCCTAGTACTTTGATTTTGGAATTGTTTGCAATAAAGAACTAGGTTACATGCAACATCTGGATGATGAAATACAATGAGAATGACAGTGTTGGAAAATATGTAGGAAAACATCAAGTATTATAATTTTGCTGATTTAGAATGCAATCTGTGGTTAACTTGCCTATGAGGAACAAGAATATGGACATAAACTAAAGTAACCACTAACATCATTGAAGCATTAGGAATGTGGATATACAGAAGGATGTTGAGGTTGTCATGGACAGAACATAAAATATGAAAAATATTTTATAATACACTCCACCAACTGCCAGCGGGGTAAGCTAGAGGTAGTAGATAGCTTCCGTTATCTAAGTGACCAAGTCAGTTGCAGAGATGGATGCTGTGAGAATAAGAATAGGCTGGGCAAAATTCAGAGATCCTGCCTCTGTTGGCAACAAAGTGCCTCTCCCTCAGAGTGAAAGGCAGACTGTATGATGCCTGTGCACAAACAGCTATGCTACACAGCAGTGAAACATGGGCTGTGACAGCCAAGGATATGCATAGGCTTGAAAGAAATGAAGCTAGTATGCTTCACTGGATGTGCATATATGACAGTATAAGTGTCTTGAGAGAAAAGCTGGGCATAAGAGGCATCAAATGTGGAGTGCAAGAGAGACAGCTGCACTGGTATGGTCATGTGATGCATATGGACAAGGACAGCTGTGTAAAGAAGTGTCTAACTCTGACTGTGGAGGGAACCTGTGCTAGAGGTAGACCCAGGAAGACATGGGATGAGGCAGTGAAGCATGATCTTCAAATGTTGAGCCTCACAGATATACCATCCTTGAGAAGACCTGTCAAGCCATATGAAATCATAGTCATGGCCAATTCTGGTTTCATTTAACAAGCACCTTTCAAGTATTGGGCCTCATGGATGCATTGTAGCCAATGCTAGTGGCATGTGAAAAGCACCTTTCAAGTGTTGGGCTTCACGGAGCTAATGACCAAGACTTTTGACATTATGCCATGTTTGAGAAGAAAACCCATCAAGTTAAGTGGAAACATAGACGTGGCAGATACTAGTGTCACACAACTAGCACTTGTGCCAGTGGCATGTAAAAGTACCCATTACACTCTCAGGGTGGTTGACATTAAGAAGGGCATCCAGCCGTAGAAAACCATGCCAAATCAGACTGGTGTCTGGTGCAGCCTTCCAGCTTGCCAGCCCTGGTCAAACCATGCCAGCATGAACAACAGATGTTAAATGATGATGATATGGTAAGGTCATGCAGATTAGGATAAAATTTATTTAAAGCTGAAATCTCTTGAGCTGTTGCTCTGTTTTACCATTTCTGCCATCAGATGGCCTGAGGAAAATGCCAGTAGTGTTATATTTATGATTTGGCATGAACAAAAAAAAATCATAATAAAACATAAAAATAAATAATGGTGTTTGTTTTTTTTTTATTTTATTCTTTTAAGATTTGGTTTTAATTTTTGTGATAAGCATGGCTGTATGATTAAAAAGTTTGCTTCCCAATCATGTGGTTTCAGGTTCAGTCCATCTTTAAAGCATTTTAGGCAAGTGTCTTATACTATGGCCCCTAACTGACTCATCATAAAGGGTTTTGGCAGTTGGAAACTGAAAGAAGCCTGTCATGTATAATCATGTATGTGTTCCTTGTCTTGACATTGCATGACAGTTGTAAATGAGTGTTGTTCATTTTCAATATTCTTTGAAAGCATGCCTGGCCATGGGAAAACATTGCCTTACTTGGAAACAGGTAAGGATCAGTGACAGAAAGAGCATCTTGAAGGAAATCTGCCTCAACAAATTCTGTCCCACCTATACAAGCATAGAAGAAAATGAATGTTGAGAGAACAATGATGGTAATAGGGTAGAATAGTCAATCTAAAACAACTTTGTTGATGCTTTTATCAGGAGACTATAATTGACAACTTGGAAGATTTCTTAGTCACCTCTACATCATGTTGAGTACTATTATGCTTAATTGTATACACATTCATGTAGTTTTGTTTTTAATTTATTATACTGCTTCATGAATTGTTGGATCATCTTGGCAGCCAACTAAACCAGGAAATAACACAAAATTTTCAAAGAAAAATATAGCTACCCTGATAAATAAAATGTATTTGAAATATCTCATCCAGGAAACAGAAGGTACTATTTTTCAATAATGACAGCATCAACTATCTCTGATAGATAAATATAGTTTTAGTTCCTGTAAATTTCTCCCTTGCATCAAATTATTGAACTAACTATTAGCTCATCTTTTCGGCTTAATAAAGAGGTTATTAAAAAAAGAGTTGCAATGAAAAATTAAGAACAATATTCTTTTACTTGTTTCAGTCATTTGACTGTGGCCATGCTGAAGCTCCGCCTTGAAGGGTTTTTAGCTGAACAAATTAACCCCAGGACTTATTTCTTACGCCTAGTATTTATTCTATCAATATCTTTTGCTGAACTGCTAAGTTATGGGGACGTAAACAAACCAACACTGGTTGTCAAACTGTGATGGTGTGTGGACAAACAAAGACACACACACACATAGATATATACATATACACGAGCTTCTTTCAGTTTCCGTCTACCAAATCCACTCACAAGGCTTTGGTCAGCGCAAGGCTATAGTAGAATATACTTGCCCAAGGTGCCACACACTGGGACTGAGCCTGGAACCATGTGTTTGGGAATCAAGCTTCTTACCACAGAGTCACACATGTACTTAAAAATTCTAAGAACATTTTTGTTCCATTGGATAAGACTAAAGATATGTATGAAAACCAGCAACAGAGTTTCCTCAGTGCTATAAATAAATACTTGCATTCTACATCAGTATTGAGTAGTTGTTTAAAAAATTTAGCAAATACATGTATTCACACAAAACCATGAGGTCCTGAGTCCAAGCTTACTGCATGGCATGATGAGCAAGTACCTTTACCATAGCCTAGGATTGACCCAAGCCTTGTGAATCAATTTTGTAGATGGAGTCTGTAGAAGCCTTTTGGATTGTACTTATAATTCAAAAGTCCAGCTTTATCACAAAGTGTTACGTTGATTCCACATGTGAATTATGAGAAGGACATGTGTCTGGAATACTTAGCTACTTGTTTATTCTACAAGTAAATTACCCATTTGATTGGACAGCCAGATACTCATACATCAAAATAATGGAAGAGACCATCCTATATGCATACATTCTATACCCATGTGATAAGTTCCTTGTACATAACAAAATCTTGCACTTCACATTTATTTTCATGGCCTATAGAATCTGTAATTCTTGAGTGTTGTAGCAAACAAATCAGAAATACATAAAGATAGACCTCATTAGCACCTACAGCATTTGAAAGACTAAGAGACATAGGGGCATGAACTGGAATGTACAAAAACTGAAACATTTTAACTGTGACACAAATTCAAATGTTTGCAAGTAATAATGATAGCTCATTATCTCAGAAATTCAGATAGAATACATCCCCAGAATAATTAATTTAGTCATAGACAAAACAACTATGACAGTTATTGTTGTATATGTGTCACAAACAGGATTGGTGTATGAATAGAATTAATTTTATAGGGATTTCCTGTTAACTACCTCAACAACAAATGATAGTGACATCATTATCATAGCTGCTGATTTTAATGGACATGTTAGGCAACCCCATGATGGTTCTTTGGTATACATAGAGGTTATGGGTGGGTATAGTACAGGAAATGAAGAATCAAGGCTTCTGGAGATAGTTGATAATCTATCTCCTATACAAACTTCAGAAAACCAGCCAGCCACTTGATCACTTACCAATCACATGAACTCACTGACCAGATAGATTTTATCTCCTCCAGGAGAGAAAATAGGCAGATGTTAATACTAATCCTTTCCCCGCTGAAGAATGTTCCATTCAACATAAATTAGCAACATCTGTGTGAGAACTAGACAGACACGGAGGAAAAAGGCCATTAGGAGAAGGAAGATACAAAAACTGAAAAAACGTTTAGTTGGTCACAGATTCAGAGACATTGTAGTGGATACTTATGACAGATGTAGGAAGGATAGTGATTAACTGGAAGTTTCTACAAAACAATCTACTGAGGGGTACTGACTAGATTTGTGGATGATACATGATGCAAGCAGGGCCATAAAAGACTGGTTAAAAGGGAGCAGCAAAAAAATTCCAGGCATTGAGCAAAATCTGAAATTGAGGGGCATGAAATAAATTTAACAAAGATTAAAGTTTTAATAAGAAAGAATACATGGCACTACTAGAATCAGGGAAATGGCCATGTTTGATATGCAGAAGAAATATAGGTAGAAATTCCATGCAGTGTACTTTGTATAAACTATGGATGCAAAAGAGGTGAAGTAGGATCACAGACAGTCAAATAAAGATACACTGTACACCTACAAATACTTAGCAGTGATGGGTGGGTGTTATCGGAGTAAGAATGAGCTGGAAGAAGTTCAGGAAGCTCTGCTGGTAACAGATTTTCAGAGTGAAGAGTAGACTGTATGATGCTTGTATACAAACTGTAATGATTTATGATCACAAGACATGGGCCTTGAAGCAGTGAATTTTTTAATGCTAGAAAGAAATGGTATAAGTATTGAAGACTCACCTCATGATATTGAAAGCCAAACCCAAATCGTGAGTATAGTTTGATTCATGAATCCTTAAATCTCTATTTCCAGCTATCTTTCTTGTTTTTTCTCTCAAGCTAAGGCTATTGGTAAGACAAATTTTCCATTAATATCATCTTTATTCTAATACAACTGTCACTTTAATATAGAAAAGTAACATGAGTGTTGTAGATAGATTCTGGTAAAATATCAGTCGCATTGAAAAAGCTTTTATTAACGTTACGATTATATTTCTGAATTTGATATTTGTATTGTGTCACAGGAGAGCTATAAACATTCTGGATATTTTATGATTTAATGAAAGATTGCTTTCATCCTAAACACATAGGACTGTCATCTCCATCCCATGTATTCAATAACTTCTTTTGCAGGTAACATCATGATTATCTGCTGCCAGAACTCATGCATAAATATGCAGTTCCACCAAAGTAGCCTCAATATGATTGCTTAGCCTGTTAGTGAAATTGCTTGAAAATTTCATTAAGATGAGAAAGAACACCTTTGATTATAGTTAACACCATTGACAAAGTAACCTCATGACACACGTAGTCAACTGAACAATAACAAGTGACAGTTATATCATGTGACTAGTTACCAAGAATCATACTGCATGATCTGATATGTAGTACTGAATTATATGAGGTGCAATGTGACAGTTCAGACCTGTATTCTTCAAATGTCCAGCTCATTTCTATGCCTATAGATTCTGATAGTATCCACAACAAAGACTGCCAAGGTGCACTCAATAAGGAAGCAAGTTCTCCAACACTTATTGTTGATAGTGTGCATTCCAGCATTATGTATGAGGCCAATGAAGTTATTATTGTTACAGGTAATTATTTTGTGCTTGTCTAAGTTGAGTAAGGAAGATATTTTTGTAGTGATCTGATGTGTTATATGTCTTGTTGTTTGAAAGTTGTTTAACTTATATAATTTAGATATGTTTTGGCTAAATACTGAACCAGGCCATGTCTAACTTAACAGCATCACCTGATAGGATCTGTTAAGTCATTTTTAAGTTCAGTTTTGTGATATGGCTCATTCAAGTAGGGAGCTGTTGTTGACTGAGATATATCCAGGTATAAGTAGCTGGTGTAGTGTGGTGTCCCTTGAAGAAATTTGTTCAGGTTTCATTTGAAAGTGATGCAATCTTTTTCTTTGATTTCTTTTGGGATAACGTTAAATAGAGCTGGGCCTGTTGAGGAAAAGAAATTTATGTTGCAGTGAATTTATTTGTTGTGAGCCTGAATTGTGTAGGGGGTGTATGGCATATGGTCCTAGCTTTGGATGAATTCTGAATCTGATATAAAGGTTGTTTGGACTATACTGATGGTATTTTCATTCAGAGGTGTGGATTGGGAGACTTAAAAGTAGTTGTGGCAACTGTACTCCTCACATGTCCAGGGATCTTTCAATTTTAGAATTTTCGCTTCGTTGTCTATGTGAATTATTTACAATTATATATAATTCACACATCTGTTGTATTTATTGTAGAGAGATGGCTCCGAAGCAAGACTAACAGAGTTCATGATGGGTTTAATGCATTATTCATACATCATGATTGTCATTTGTTTCTATTGGACAAATATGACCTCTGTAGTTGCTTTATCTACTGTCTTTGATGTATGCTGGGAATGTAGTGGAGGTATTGTATATAACTTTTACTTTTCTAGTGTTGATTGAAAGAAGGGAATGAATTACTGTTGTTTAACCCAGTATCAATCCTGATTGAGCAGACATTTCATCAAAGGTGTTCCAGTTGTGGTCACCTGGTCTTTTTTCCTAGGTATAGGGAGCCCAGGATCACATTATCCAATGTGTCCTATTATAAGATGATAGGGTATTATTTGAGGAAAACTTGGTTTCTATGCAGGATGGTTGAGTAGAGACTCACTTGGCTCATCAGATGACAATAGATTTGATGGGTATTAGTTCCTTTTGTTTTGGAGCCAGGTGATTAATGTAGGACTAGAGTTCCTGTGAAGCAGTTTCTGGAGAATAGTGGGATGCTATTTGTAAATCAGATTGCCTGTATGATTTGTGGTGGTATGAGAAGATGAAGCTGACAGAAGATAGAAGAGGATGAATCTTTGTGGTCCATTCAAGAAATTGCAAGGTCTGGAAGTGCTCTTCTTTGACATTGGCTATTTTTTATGTAATTGCAAGTAAATTTATAGATGTTATGGTCTAAAATAATTTTTTTAATGTAAATATTAAAGATTTACTCATCATTAACAAATATATTGATACTTTATGCTTTGTCTGTGACTTCTTTCTGTACAGCCACACTTCCAGTTGTTTCAGTGATTATTTTCATTAATACTATATAAATAAGTTAATAACACATTTTGATGACCACAATTATCATCATTTTAACACATTTTTTCATACCTGTATGGGTCATATTTTCTACAGTTGGATGCCCTTCCTGTTGCCAACCCTTAAGTGTTTCCAAGGTAATATTTGCCCATGACCATACGTCTTCACAAAAGTTTGGTAATGAAGGACACTGTTTCCATAACAATGACACTCATTTATACCTATAATGCAATGTGAAGGCAAGGAGACAGTAACACACACATAAATGACAGGTTTCTTTTAGTTTCCATCTACCAAATCCACTCTCAAAGCTTTGATTAGCTCAGGGCTATAGTAGAAATTTGCCTAAAGTGAATGTGCCATGCAGTGAGACAAAACCAACCATGTGGTTGGGAAACAAACTTCTTACATGTTTTTACAACATTCATTTCCATTCTAAAGGACATTTATTTCAATTACCAGTTTCAAATGAAAAGACACCAGCTCACATTAAACTTTTATGTTGTAACCATCATAGATTATCATTTCACATTATTCAGTATTTAGTCTTTATCAACAAATGGAACATACCTTAAAGCTTCAAGGTTGGTAAAGATAAATTTGAAAAAGATGTACTTCAAACATTGTTGCACTGATGATAAATATATAATTTCTTGTGAATGTGAAATAAGTCTCTCCTTAATAAACTATAGTTGTACATATATACTCAATGTACACTAATGAAAAATATTTTCTTCAGCAAAATATAGAAGCAAATTTAACTACTAAAAACATTCTCTTTAAACGAATTTTATTGCTGACCATAACATCAATAAATACACAATGTTTAAAACAAATGAAAAATACTTTAGAAAACCCAAAATAATGACAACATTTTATTTTATTTTGAGATTTCATTTTCTATATTTTCTCATAGTGACAGTTACACAAATTGCGTGAATTAGCTTCTCCAAAAGTTCTGGCAGGTACATTGCTATCTACTGGAATTCTGTTGAACCTTTATTTAAATATCATTTTGTGTTATAATATGGATGTTGGTTTATGCTCACATTTCAAGAAAATATCACATATATCATTTCTTCCAAGAACATACATACCTATAACATAATATGAATATTTCAAGTAAATCTTTTACAACACTGAAACATTTACAATCTCTGCTTTTGTATCACAAGATAAAAGGACAGGTTTTATAAGGTTCTTGTTAAAGATACTGAAGAATTAATATCTTTATAGTGGGTGATTTTAATGGTCATGTCAGGATACACAGGTAATATAGAGGTTATGAAAATGGTACAAGAAATAAAGAACAATTAAAATGCCTAGATTTCTCTGATACACATTATCTTAACACTTGCAACACGAATTTCAGAAAGCCATCTAGTCAACATGCTTGTCGGCTAAGTATGAAGTAGAGATTGATTTTGTCCTTACTAGAGAGTGAGAGGAGTGTATGTTAAGGTTAGCAGTTTCATATTGGAGTCAAGGAAAATTTGGAAATAAATTACTATTTGGAGATTCAATGCCCGGAAGCTTAAGGATTGCAGCTATGTAGGACCTAGCCCATTTGCATTCAATGACACAGAGTCATTATATATATCAAAAGAACAGTTTAGTATCTCTGATTTAATCATGAACAAGGCAAAACTAAAAACTTAAGTCCGAAGTGCTATCATAATTTCTAATGATCAATCATAACAATCTTGCTTATTTAGCATCACAGACACTAGGACTCTTCTTTAGGACCTACACAGAGCTCAAGTAAAAGCCACTCTGATGTACCGCTGCTGTACACACACACAATCATCCTAGATCACATCTAAAACACTGATTCACTCACCAACACACAACACAAATGAGCAGTTGCTTCTCTCTGCCTCTTCTAATACAAATATAACAACCTATTTTGAGGGGTTGGGGGAAGTTACAAGTCACATCTTGCACTTTGCTCGTCTTCTGCTCCAGAAATACACCCTTTGAGGAATTCTGCTCATATGCATACATTTCTGTCGAATACTGGACTACAACAGGAACCATATCATTCTTACCAATTATTGGTGAGATATAAGACTGAAACCTTAAAGGCCATAGAAACATTTTTTGTACTGCTCACTAATTTATAAAAACAGCCCAAATGCCTAATCTGTTCATATAAGCCAGAATGTCAATGGAGAGGATACTGGTGTACTTATTTTCAATAACAGTGACAAGAGGAATGGAAATGTTATGTGTGGTAGTTGAAAGAGAAGAGTTGGATGATGAGAAACTACTCCAAGTGGAATCAGTAAATGGCCCAGAGATCAAGTTTGGCCTCAGTGTTAGAAATAAGCCTAATAAAATGATAAAGGTAAGAAAAGTACCAGGTCTATCAGAGATACAGATAGCATCAAGATTTAGTGTTGCTCTGTTAGATACACAGTTAATTAGATAGTACAGAGTAATTTATTCCATAATGTACTGTATCATCAATTATAACAAAGGTACAGAAAAAAGAATACAATAGAGGTAAATGACAGAATCTAGTAAAATAGGTGAGATTTTTTTTTTTAGTAAAGTCAGTATAAGTAATGTTAGCTCAAATAAGATAGTTTGTGTTAAGACAGAACAAGTGATATATTTCTCATGATATAACTGGAAGACATATTTTCAGTTATAAACAAATTACTATATTTGTTATTCTGAAAATGCTTTTACAACAAAAAGTAAAAACACTCTGCACAAATTAGGAAATGACAGTAAGACACAGGCAGAAGTTTAATATGATGTACAAAGAAAGATTGACCAAGGATGTAGGAATCTTGACATGCTAAAGGAGGTCTTGTACTACAGATGCTCTAGATCTGCAGGCATAGCAAACTGTAGAATAATGAAATGCTTGGTTAGCTAAATACTCAGTGAAAAGAATAGATGTAATATGATAAAAGAAAGACTGTCAGCATAGAATAATGAATAGTAAAAGTTGCATTGGTAAAATCCAATTCATAAAACAAATTTCTACTTGTACGAAAAATATTTGACAGCAGATATCCCATAGCTAAGGTTTCTCTTCTGTGTGGATACGTTTGTGTTTAGTTAAATTATCCCTTCTAGCAAATGTTTCACTACATATATTACAGTGGTAAGGCCTTTCTCCTGTGTGAATACGTTTGTGTCGAGAGAAATGACCACTTTGAGAGAATGTTTTATCACAGATATCACAGTGGTATGGCTTAAATCCTGTGTGAATACGCAAGTGGCATGATAAAAGACCCATTGTAGAAAATGTTTGCTCACAGATATCACATTCATATGTTTTCTCTGTTGTATGAATACGTTTGTGGGTAGACAAATCAGCACTTCGAGAAAATGTTTTACCACAGCTATCACAGTGGTATGGTTTCTTTCCTATCTGAATACATTTGTGGGAAGCTAAATTACCAGTCTCAGAGAATGTTTTGCCACAGACATCACAATGATATGGTTTCTCGTCTGTGTGAATACGTTTGTGTTGAGTTAAATTATCACTTCTAGAAAATGTCTCACTACAGATATCGCATTGGTATGGTTTTTCTCCTGTGTGAATACGTTTGTGTCGAGAAAAATGACCACTTTCAGAGAATGTTTTACCACAGATATCACAGTGATATGGGGTCTCTCCTGTGTGAATACGTTTGTGTCGAGAGAAATGACCACTTTGAGAGAATGTTTTATCACAGATATCACAATGGTATGGACGTTCTCCTGTGTGAATGCGTATATGGCAAGACAAACGACCTCTTGAAGAAAATGTTTCATCACAGATATCACATTTGTAAGGCTTCACTCCTGTGTGAATACGTTTGTGGGTAGATAAATTAGAACGTCCAGAATATGATTTACCACAGATATCACAATGATATGGTTTCTCTCCTGTGTGAACACGTTTGTGGGTAACTAAATTACCAGGTTCAGCAAATCCTTTACCACAGACATCACAGTGGTATGGTTTCTCTCCTGTGTGAATACGTCTATGGCAAACTAAATTACCAAGCTCAGAAAATGCCTTACCGCACTCATTACAATGGTATGGCTTCTCCCCTGTGTGAATACGTCTGTGGGTAGTTAAATTATCCTTCCGAGTAAAATTTTTACCACATACATCACAGTGATATGGTTTTTCTCCCGTGTGAGTACGCCTGTGGGAATTTAAACTGCCACTCTGAGAGAATGCCCTGCCACAAACATCACAGTGATACTGTTTTTTACCTGTGTGAATACATTTATGGGAAGATAATAAATTACTTGTAGTGAATAACTTCCCACATATATCACAAGCATACAAATTCACTTCTGTATTTTCATGTGTCTCATTTGATGAATCATCATTTTTAGACTCTGTTTTCTCATCCATAATTTTCTTAATCTATATTTTCCTGTATGATGGCCTTCGTTAAAAATCAGCTGATATTTTGTTTCTTCAGAAAGACCTTCAAATTGATTTATTAAGATGGTATCTTGTGCTTAATAATCAGCAGCTAAGGATCATTAGTTTCAGTTAAGATATATCCAGATATCAAAGTCCTTTCAAATAAGACAGTTAAAGCTTCAGGGTAAATCTTCCAGTTAACATTTGTGTGGCAACTCTTGCATATAATTGCAATCAAACAAATACTTCACTTTAATTCAACTTATAAAAACGGGCAGACATTAGCTTGATAAAGTTATTTTTAGTCATGTAAAGTTGATAATTACGTTGATATTCTTCAATGAAGTATCTTTCTCATTATCATCTGATAACCTGAAATATAAGACAAACAAAAAGGGGTTACATGATTATTGGACAGAAGAAAAACTGAACATTAAAACAACCAAAGAGAATCAGAATATATAGTGAAAATACACACCGATATAAAGATATAGTAGAAATGAATGTGGATTTTAGAATTAAAATGCTCAGAAAAGACTAGTAACTATATGAAGCTTTGCAGAACATTACTAAAACGTAAAAATTGTCATCTTTCTCAGAAGTACATATCTACACCGAGTAGATTTACTTCTGCAATACTGTTTTAGGGTCTCTTACGATATGCAGGATATCTATTCTAAAACCAAAATACACATGATAAAAACTATGCTTTCAAATTAACACGAATATTTATTAAAAGTTCAGTTAGAATGGCTTTATACACACGCACACAAGTGATATCTTTATTGTTTATATTTGTATATGGATGAGAGACAGAGATGTAAATTACGTATTTGTATGTTATGTCTCATAAACTATATGCATTTCAAAGTTGTTTTTAATTTTTCACTTTTTAAACTGCTGTTGCCAAATTTTACTTCCGGTCGAATCGCACTATAAAATAGAAAATAGCCCAAACGTTGTTTAAAATTCCACCAACTTAAAAGAATATCAAAATATTCATTAAAACTGAAAATCATTTCTGTTGAAACATTCTTTAAATCTCGTAATAGTTCAGAATCTTTGCTGCCAACAATTGATAAACCAAGTACACAAACCACTCCGCTTTATTTCTTACAAAATATAGTAACATAATATGTCTGATGTATGTTTATGAAAATGAGTGGACAGTTAAAAACAAACGTCGTTGATGTAATAACAGAATAAAAACGTAGAATAAGAGTAAAATTATTACTGAAAATCAGGTTAACTACGAAGGGAGAAATTAGAGAAGAAAATTGATAAAGCAAAACAGATTTTGACAAAGAGCAGGAATGTAAATAAAATAAAAATGTAAATACAAAAGAACAATTTTGAGAAATATCTAAAATATATTAATGATACTTACATAGTAATGTAGTTAGGTGAAACAATGAGATGTAGTGAAGTAGTCAAAAGTCTAATCAAATGAAACGAGCAGTAATAGAGAATATACAAAAATAACTTGGCTCTCATAAATGGTCGAAACGAATATGTAGATACTTCAATGTAGGTTATTGTTAAAGATTATTGTTTTTATTTAGTAACCCCATCGTTAAGTTAACTATAAAAGCAGCGCTGCTGAACATATTTCCTGTTTACAAAAAAGTAACTAATTCCGAAAATTAAATTAAAATACGAATACTTATTTGAAAGATTTCAGAGGAGAAATTTATGAATAGTTATGCATACCTATCCTAATTTCAGTTCTATATATATTACAAGATGTAATGACATCTGACAGTCAAGATAAATTTCGAAAATAAGCTGTCATTTATTTCACTGCTGCACTAAAATTCAAAGATGTAACACTCAAATGTTTCCTCTCTCGTACCATTCTTTTGAAAAAAATTTATGACGTTCAAATAAACAATCGCCTTTCTGTTTATTTTTCGAACTGAGTTACTGTTTTTTTTCCCTCAATAAAAATGGGTTATTTCCAACAATGCTTGTTATTTAAACGATCGTATTAAGAAAAGAATACAGTAATCTATATACTCCGTAATAACCTCGAGTTTAGGTATCAACTTATTCGTTTCGGCCATTCAGAAGAGCCAAGTTGTTTTTGTACATTTCCGATTATTGATAACATCATTGTAATCGACACATATCCTGATTGGAAACTGTTAAGGGTTACGTACACATTTTCGTATAATCAATATATTTCATTTGCGATTGAAATATGTTACTATATTTTGTTTGCATTCGAAGGCATTAGTTTCACTTTTTAAAATGTTGTTTAAGTTCATTGGAGTTGAAAATTTAAATACAAGACCCAAAAATATTTATGCACTTCAAAAGCAAACCAAATATATTAATATACGAAAAGTATATATAAATCCCTTTATCCTTATTATTTTATTTTATTTTTTATTCTTTTTCTGATTCTAGACGTTTATTTTTGTACTTCTAACTGTTACCAGTTTATCGCTCTTCTTAAATTTGTCAAAATTCCAATTTTTTCAAGTATTTCTCATCTTCTGTTGTCACATCTATTTATTTAATACACTGTCCTAATCATCATATTCCTCACAACATTCTATCCCTTAAATTTGTGTTTCCTGTGAACGGGGTGGGTGTATAACAGATTGGCATGTTTAATAACATCGACTTTTATTGCCGTCACAGTGTTTATCGTTTTACAAAATCAAACTAGAAAACTTGACAAAGCAGAGAACACAATTGATAAAATTAAAAAGATAAAAAGAGAGAAAGAAAAAATGAGGAAAGAGAAAAAAAAAAAAATACAATTCACCACCTTGGGTTGAAAAGTTGGGGGTGCTGGGAAACCTTTTTAATGGCTATTGAGACACGCCAGCACGCTTGCAGCATTGCTGCGGGTGATGGTGAGGCTGATGCGCTGGAACAACCAATTGCCCTCATGAGTCTCACCAGTTACCTCTGCAAGGTAAGTTGCCACTGAAGACAGGAATCTCAGTTAGTGGTCCAAACCCACCAAGCGTCTTGAGTGCCACAGATCCTCAAACTTGACCTTAAGAACGCCTTCAACTCCATCAGCCGTGATGCCATCCTCAGCTCAGTAAGAGAGAAGGTCCCACAACTCTACCGCCTTGCATAGCAGGCTTATCGGGAACCCTCCTATCTCTCTTTTGGTGACCCAATCATCACCTCCACCTCAGGTGTCCAACAGGGCGACCCACTTGGGCCTGCTCTGTTCGCACTGGGAATTGATGACATCACCAAGATGCTTTGTATTGTTGCTTTTATTTTAGTTTCCTAACCTACTTCAGCAATAATTGACACCAGCCACTTTTACCCAACATTTTACTGATAGTTTTGCATATAGCTACTACAACTTTGCATTAGAATAAAAATGAGCTAAGTGGAAAAACCATTGATGAATAACATGAGTGGATCTTGCTTTCCTGATCCTGTATTCATATAATTATGAAGAGCCATATGAGCAATTAGTCACTAACTGGATGGGCTACTATATTTCAGGGAAGATACTTTAAGATGAGCCAAGGTTATTTGGGTTAAATAATATCAGAAGACCAGGAGAACGAAAGTCACAATGAAAGGCTGGTCCAGTGAGATCACTGAAATGCAAGAGCAGAGGCATGAAGATGTGTCCTGTGTGCAAGAGATAAGATGGAGGGGAACCTTACAGGCAAGGAGAAAAGGTACAAACTCTTCTGGAAAAGTAGCAGTGAGAGCATGGGTGGTGTATGCATATTCTTGGCAATGGAATGGGCAGAATACAAAGATCAAGTAGTCAGAGTGTGTGATAGGATTGTTAAGCTAAGACTAGAATTAGCTTATACAACAGTAACATATATCTTGGTATATGCTCCTGAAGCTGGGTAGGCAGATAGCAAAAGGACTTTCATCAGAATGCATATTACTTCAAGGGCAGATGACAATGACACAAACGAATTCTGAGATGCAAATAACTTGTTGATCTGCAAGACTAACTTCAAAAACCTATCAGACACTTGATCACTTATCACCCTGGTGAGCACAAAAACCAAACTGACTATTCTCACCAAAGTAGGTAGCTGCTTGTGAATGCAAAGTTCTTCCCTGGCAAAGAATGTTCCACTAACATAGGTTAATAGTTAGTGACTTCAGACTTAGAGCTAAAAATATTATATATATAGGGTATTGTGCGTACAGATAGATGTACAATTGCTCCTCATAAGTTTAGAGCTCCACATAGATTTTCATAGCTCTGTCTGCTTCCAGTATATAGTGATAACACAACTACTATACTTAGTGGTAAGAAATACAGAACAAATATAGGAAAAATTATGACAAACACATTTATATTACTAATTCCTACATATGTTTGACCATTATGGCTGTTTGGAATCCTTTATTGGATGTTCCAAGTGCATTTAGATGCTTAACCAGAAAGGATAAAGCATCCAAATGCACTCAGTACATCTAATACAGAATGGATTAGCAGGGAACTCTTTATTACTTTATGTTGCAGAGTATATAATCTCAGGAGTTGGGTATATGGTAAAGCATTTTATAAGTATTTTGACAGAGAAATAGAAAGAAAGTAATTGGCAGAGAAAGAAAAAGGATTAAGAAACAAGAGAAAAGAGAGAGGGAAGAAAAGAAAGAGAAGCCAAATAGAGAATAAAGAGAGAAAAAAGAAAAAGTTAAAAACCAGAGCTTGCTCAGGATTTTGTTGGTGGATTGTTAGACATTGTTATTTTAATCTAATGCTGTTCCAAATGAATATTATAAAGGTGACTAGGCTATATTCCATTCCACCAGATATTTTAAGTATCTCAGCAGTAATTCCTGATGAACAAAGGGCTTACTTTATCTTAATATTGTTAATTGCTTTTAAGGCAGTAAGCTGGGCAAAATGCTTAGCAGCATTTTGTCCCTCCTTACATTCTAGGTTCAAATTTCACTTTCATCCTTTTGGAGTCAATGAAATAAATACCAGTTGAGGACTGGAGTCGATGTAATCAACTTACCCCTCCTCCCCAAATTTGCTTGTCTTGTGCCCAATTTGAAACTATTATTTTTTTATTACTTTGTTTATCATATTGCTGTCAACTAGAGTGGCTAAACTTTCTATTGGATTCACATTAGGAAGACTCTCTTTTTTCCATTCATTCTCTACATTTAGCAGCCTTTTATAATAGCAATTCCATGCCTCTTTGTTTTCAGGATACAAGTGTACTGTAACTTTCATGACCTGGTCAAGCAACTTCATGTAATTACTTCTATCTAAGGCATCTCCCTTACCTTTGTAACATCTGAGTAAAATGCAGCTACACCAGTCATTGGCGATGACACCTTTCTGAATAACCTGATTACCTATATGGGTGACAAGACCATATCCTATTCCACCAGATATTTTAAGCATCTCAGTAGTGACTCCCAGTGGGCCAGGGGCTTTCCTTGTCTTCATTGAAACAACTGTAAGAGACTATCTGCACACCTATTTAGTGAACACTACTGAAACATTAAATCCTATACCCCTTCCCCCCACACACACATGATACTACAAGCACCAGTAGACTTTTCGCACGGGTGAAACAAGGATTCTACTCAGTCTTTACCTCACATTGGAATATATTTTTTTCAATTTAATCTTAATAATTTGTCAAATATTTTGAATGCCAAAAAAAAAAGAAACAAACCCCCCCCCCACCTATTAATGAGTTCTGCAGGTTCTTTGATATGTTTGGCAGACAACAGAATGTATTATGGTTGATGTTGCCTTACATCCTTTCAGTGTTGATGAAATAAGAACTAGCTGGGGTCAATGTAATCAGGTACCAGCTACCCCAAACATTCAGGTACATGATTTTAACACTTTGTTCCGGTCAACTAACTTTGCTTATGGGAATTATGTAATGCAACCAGCTTTCAGTTTATTTATTAAATAGATTAATGGGCGATGTAATGAATGCTGTATAGAAAAATAATAATAAGAAGAATAAACACCGTGGTTTTTAATGAGAAAAGAAACGAAAAATTTAAAGAATTCTCTCCAAGCTAATTTGCATGCCTTGGGGAAAGTTTGTGAGCAAGATACAACTATGGACATGTTTTGGTTTATTAGATATCAACATGATATAGGAAACTCAAAGACTGAACTGCTGACATATTTCTAAAGAGTAACAGATACTTTTTGGTTGTCTCACCCCCATTAAAAAAAATTGGGTTATCTCCCCTAGTTTTACGAGAAATATCGTTACTTTTGGTTATCTCCCTCAACTAAAAAATTGTTTAACCCTCAATAAAACAAAAAAAAACTGAAAAAATTGAAAAACATGAAAACTAAAAAAATTAAACATCTTATTGAATCTGATAACATTTTTATAACAAATCATACTATGCTTATTGAGGAGGCCAAATGTCAACAATGTGTTGAAGTATTGAATCAAAAAGATCTCTTTTAATCCAATCTCTTGTCACTACATAAACTCAATTTTTTAGTGAAGAGATAACCCAATTTTTTTTATGGGGGTGAGATAACCAAAAAGTGCCGAGTAACGAATAATTGTTGGCCAATATAATTTGAAAAAATTCTTTGAGAGTCACTAACAATACTACTAGCTTTTTGGTTTCTTTTCCTATCTAAAAGAAATTGCAATTGAGAGTTTTTCACACACAGCATACTATAAAGGCCCATATCAGTTATTTCTCTCAGTCTAATATTTAATGTAGCTTTCCAGCCTGTTGATGTGCCTGTGTGATCTTGATGATCACTTATGGCTACCCAACAAAAATAATATACATCACATCACAGAGATTAGGATTCTTCTTTGTAATAAGTAAATACTTTACTCCTCATCAGCTGCTAACTCTCTACAGGCTCAAGTAAGATACACATAGTTGTATGCCTCACATGTATGAGACAGTGCTGCTATACAGGCAAACGTCCTACACCACATCTATAGGAAAGTAATTTGATTGATTGACAATGACTTATTCAGCAAATCATTATAAGCACTAGCTCACAGATGAATAGTTTCCTTGGTTTTCCTCTTCTACCATAGGTCAGCCTAAATCTGAAAAGGAGATGGCATAGTCATAGATGTATGTCTTATCAGAAGTCTGCTCACCAGATCACAGGTTAACTGTGTAATGACCTGGTTTTTAACAGCAGAAAATATTCTAAACTTGAAAGATCTAAAGATCAACATAGCAAACATCACAGTGTAACTTAGTAACAGCAAGTATAAAATCTCGGTGAGATAAGAAGTGAATTGCTTCCTATGCAAGTAGGGGTTCAATACTGTATTCAAAGACATAAAAGCAACCAAAAAATATTTTGACAAGCTGTGAAAAAAAAAAAAAATACTGGGATCTCAAATAGATTGCTTGTTGTTGATAATGATGATGAAAAAATGTTTCCAAAAGTCATGGGTGCTGTGTTGTTCTTTGATTTTGTAAGCATATCCACATGGGTTAGACATATGGAATTCAAAAGCGTACCCAAAGTTGTTGTTAATTCTTATGAAAGACTTCCTCTATTATCAAGAGAATACATGTATTAATAGTCAATAAAGACATTGCTAAAGGCCAATCTAGTCAACCTTTTATAACAGAATAATCAATTTAGCCCATTGTTTGGGTCAATTTGTTTTTAGAATTGCTTCATGTTAGTAAAATGAAATTCTCATTTTTGGTACATAATTTGATGTAAATAGTTTTCAAACAAACACACACACATATATATTCCAGCAAAGGAATGCAGCAATGCCCAAACATTGAATATTACAGGAGACAGAAAAATTAGCTGTTGTATTTGACATGACAAAGTTTCATTTTTTCAGTTCATACATCATCATTTTAACATCCACTTTGCAATGATCACATGGGTTGAATGAACTTTAAGTAGATTTCAAGTTCCCTTCTTGTTTCCAAGAAAGGCAATATTTCCCCAGGACCAGAAATACTTTCATGGAAGGTTGGAAACAAAGGATACAGTAATTGCCAGGCATTGCCAGGCACAGGAATTCAAGACAGGATGCCCCTGGAAGCTCCTCTATGCTGATGACCTTGCACTAATTGCTGAGTCACTATCAGAACTACAGAAGTTTCAGGTGTGGAAGCAAGGACTAGAATCGAAGGGCCTTAGAGTCAACCTAGCTAAAACCAAAGTCCTAATAAGTAGGAAGGTAGACAAAACACAAACCCCTTCAGATAGATGGCCCTGCTCAATCTGTAGAAAAGACATAGGTAGAAACTCTATAAGTGTAAGCTATGGACACATAAGAGGTGCAGGAATATCAAAGAAGGCTAACTAGGAAGATAGTTTTTGTATGTAGCAGATGCTCAGGAGCAATAAATACTGAAAATGTGCAGAGAACAACTCCTGTCATATTCCAGGGAGAAAAACTAGAAGTAGTTGATAACCTCCATTGTCTAGGTAACCAAGTTAGTAGCGGGGGAGAGGGCACTGAAAGTGTAGCTGATAGAATAAGAATAGCCTGGGCAAAGTTCAGAGAGCTCTTACCTCTGCTAGTGACAAAGGGCTTCTTGCTCAGAGTAAAAAGCAGACTGTATGACGCATGTGTACAAACAACCATGCTACATGGCAGTGAAACATGGACCATGACTGCTGAAGACATGCGTAAGCTCGCAAGAAATGAAGCCAGTATGCTCCGATGGATGTGTAATGTCAGTGTGCATGCTCGACAGAGTGTAGGTACCTTGAGAGAAAAGTTGGACCTTAGAAGCATCAGTTGTGGTGTGCAAGGGAGACGATTGCGCTGGTATGGTCATGTGGCGAGAATGGTTGAGAATAGCTGCATGAAAAAGTGCCACACCCTAGCAGTTGAGGGAACCTGTGGAAGAGGTAGACCCAGGAAGACCTGGGATGAGGTGGTGAGGCACGACCTACGAACATTGGGCCTCACCAAGGCAATGACTATTGACCGAGACCTTTGGAAATATGCAGTGCGTGAGAAGATCCAGCAAGCCAAGTGAGACAAAAATCCAAGGCCTCTGCCAGGGGTGTAGCCAGCCCACTTATGCATACCTTTCCTTCATTGGACACTAAACTCTGCTTGCAAAGACCTGTTGACGCAAGTGAAATCGAAATCGAACCACTACACTCTCGGAGTGGTTGGCGTTAGGAAGGGCAACCAGCTGTAGAAACTCTGCCTGATCAGATTGGAGCCTGGTGCAGCCATCTGGTTCACCAGTCCTCAGTCAAATCGTCCAACCCATGCTAGCATGGAAAGTGGACATTAAACGATGATGATGATGATATATATACACATATATGACAGACTTCTTATAGTTTCCATCTACCAAATCTACTCATAAGGCTTTGGTTAGCTCAGGGTTACAGTAGAAAAGACTAGCCCAAAGTACCATGCAGTGGCACTAACTGGACAGCAAGTTTCTCACCACATGGTCACACCTGTTTCTGTACATGCATATATAAGCTTTAAAACAGTTGAAGTAGACAACCCAGTGTCTGCTAAGTTGCGTCCTTCACTGAATACTGTAAATCCATCACTGCAGCTTTTCTTTACCCTCTGATCCTTTCTTTTTCATTGCAATGTTGACAATCTTTTCTTCTTGAGCATGTAGTTCTACTGTTCGTCTATGGTAAATGTTTCTAAATGTTTCTCAGCATCTTAGATGAGTTCTAAGTACTAGGTGTTACAAGCCTTTATCTATTCTTGATGGTAAAAAATTTTGAAATCATAAGGAAGTATATGAAAGTTTGGACAAGTGCAAATTTAGTTTCTTATTTGTTAACATACAATTATTACAAAAAATGACAAAGGCTTTTTCTATTAAGATATTGTGAAGCAGCCTGACTATGCATTTTATCCATTTAGTTAAATTTAAAAGGTTAATCCAGCATTCAGGACCAACAATACTCTCAACTTTACTAGTAAACAATATCACTCTAATTAAACTGGATTTTTGTTCGAAGCTATCTAGGTATTGAACTCAATGCATTTCAGGTAACAGTATGTAAATTGCTTGAGTGCTTGTCAGCAAAGTCATCCAACCACGACAGTTTTTAATAATATATATCTAAACACATTTCAGAAGTACTACGGTGTGTATGTTGTTCATTCACATTCACTTTTGCTGAAATCACAAAATACTGAAGAGCAACATAAGGTCATTGGCAAAGATCAATTTGAAAAATAAGTACACTTAAACACTATTAATGTATTGAATCATTATCATCATGTTTGTATAACATCCGCCATCCATGCTGGCATGGGTTGGATGGTTTGACAAGTGCTGGTTTGGCATGGTTTTTATGGCTGGATGCCCTTCCTAACAGCAACCACCTCACAGAATGGACCCAGTGCTTTTTATGTGGTACCAGCACAGGTGGTGTTTTGACATGGCTTTTACAGCTGGATGCCCTTCCAAACACCAACCACTTTATAGTGTAGACTGGATGCTTTTCACATGGCACCATCACTGACAAGATCACCAAGTAACTTGCAGGATGAATATCTTTTGAGAGGAGAGGGGGCATTGGAAGAGGTGGTCTTGTGTCAGATGATGAAAAGTTAGAGTGAGACAGAAACAAGTGTCTTGCTGTAGAGGAGGTACATGGTTACCCAGACAGAGAGAGAGAGAGAAAGAGAGAGAGAGAAAGAGAGAGAGAGAGTGATCAAGAATGAGGACAGAAAGAGGTGTGGTGCTGTAAAGGAGATATATAGTTAACCAGCCAGAGGGAAAGAGAAAGAATGGAAGACAGCAAGAGTGCAGGAGAGAGATGGTAGCAAAGTGCCTGTGCATACTCACTTGGAATAGGGATTAGAACGTAAATGGGATGGTAAAGGAAGAGAGAGATAGATGGTGAAAAGTACCAGGGCATACCCTCAAGGTATGGAGGTTATAAGTGGCAGGGTATTGTCAAAGAAGTGCTGAGTAGGGAATGGGGGACTATGGGATAGCAAACATACAGTGGGCAAAGCAGTGAGGACAGGATCGGGGAGAGAGATAAGCATAGTGCATGAAAGAGATATGAGGAAAAGATGTAATTTGGTTTGTTGGGGCAGAGAGTGTGAAAAGTTTTATTCTTATATGTGAGTGGAACACAGTGCTTTTAGAAATGTTTCGTTGACATGGGTAGGTTTTTCAAGAACCTCATATTGCCAGACATCTTAGCCCACTGTCATTTGCTCTATGAGGCCCAACGTCCTGAGATCAGTCCTCACCACTTTATCCCATGTCTTCCTGGGTTTCCTTCAGTGATTGACATTGAATATAAATTTATAATTTCTGAGTATGTTAACATAAGCTTTGTATAATTATTATGCATGCATAATGAGTTTCTCAATGATATTAATAACAGCTCTGTGTATATTAACATATAGTTTCTTCAGTAAAATCTAGGAGCAAACTGAACAATCACAATCACTGCACAAATGTACTATCTTAATAAATCTTTTATTATGGATTGCATCTGGATATACTTCACAAACAAACAACACAAATTAATATTTCAAAGTTTTATTTTAATAAGATATCTTTTATGGTTCTATGCATTTTCTCATATATAGTAACAGTTACACAAATAGCATGGGTTAACTATTGGAATGTTCTAGAAGGTACATTGTCATCCAGCAGGTGTTCTCTTATAGCTTACTTAAATATTAATTTGTTGTAATTTGGAGATTGCTTTATGTTGCTCAAATCAGGATTGAAAGTATTATCATACATATCATGGGATACCAACAAACAAGTATAACTTGTGAATATTTGTATGATCATATATATCATCAGATATAATTTCTTTTCTGTATATATTTATATAAGATAACATAATAAGTATTTCAAATATATATTTTACAACATCAAAACATCTATGATTTGTGATTAAGTCTCACCAATAGGATTAATAGACAAGTAGAAGGATAAGTTCAGTGAAACTTTTGTTCAAGCTAGATGAAAACCGATATCATTGACATCATCTTCATAGAGGATAATTTCAACGGTTATGTCAGGTAACAACACTAGTAGGATGACACATTGATGAAGATGCAGGTTCTGAGCATGATAAAAAAAATAAAATGTTAAAGTTCCTGTATTCCTCTAATGAAAAAAAGCTTACCATTTGCAACACAACTTTCAGAAAGTTAGCCAGTCACCTGATGACATATTTGTCATATGGGTATGAAGTAAAGACTGATTTTTGCCCTTGTCATAGATCTTGAGAAGATTTTCAATGGGAACATGACACAGTACATTCAATGGGACAAAAGTACAGTCACTATGCATATCAAAGAAACAGTAGTACTTTTCATATTTAATCAAGAACAAAACACCTACAAATGAGAGGACTCAAAATTTCTAAGGAAACACTCATGGTAATTCCACCTCCAAAACCTTTAGTGTCGATAAATATTTCAGTCCTAGTCAGTAGTAGAGCCTTTACAAAGCTCAGAGTACTGATCACATGTAGGACAATGCTTCTGCTCCATGCACACACACAAAAATATAGAAGACATGAAAAGTGTAAGTGTATTCTGGTCAACAGGGTGAGAATCATTAACTCAGATACTCTACAGGAATGCTTAGCAGTAATGGATATATGAAATGTTCAGCTGATCAAGTATTCAGTGCATATAAAAGATACAGTGGAATTTCCAATAAGCTATTGGCAGCGAATAAAACAGTATAACATTGATAGTAGTGTGTTGAAATATAATAAAAACAAATTCATTTATAAAATATATTGCTATTTGGATAAAATCTATTACCATATGGCTACATATTCATTCCCATGTGAATATGTTGATGTTGAATTAAATGTTCATTTGTAGAAAACGCTTCACTACAAATATCACAGGGATACAGTTTCCCTCTTGTATGAATACGTTTGTGTCGAGATAAATGAGAAGTTTGAGAGAATGCCTTATCACAGATATCACATTGGTATGGACGTTCTCCTTTATGAATACGAATGTGACCTGACAAATGACTTTTAGTAAAAAATGCTTTATCACAGATATCACATTGATATGGTCTTTCTCCTGTGTGAATACGTTTGTGACAAGACAAATTACTACTTTCAGAGAATGTTTTACCACAAACGTCACAGGGGAATGGTTTCTCCTGGGTATGGATACGTTTGTGGGAAATTACCGTGTTTCTATCTGCAAATGATTTACCACAAAATTCACAAAAGTATGGTTTTGCTCCTGTATGAATACGTGTGTGTCGAGTCAAATAAGCCCTTGTAAAAAATGCCTTATCACAGACATCACATTTGTATGGTCTTTCTCCTGTGTGTGTACGTCTGTGAGAAGACAAACCAGTATTTCCAGAAAAGCTTTTACCACAGAATTCACAGTGGTACCGTTTCTCTCCTGTGTGAATACGTTTGTGGGTGTGTAAAGTACTACTATCTGAGAATGATTTACCACAGATATCACAATGGTATGGTCTTTCTCCTGTGTGGATACGCACATGTCGTGACAAATGACTATGTTGAGAGAAAATTTTACCACAGATATAACAGTGGTGTAGACTTTTACCTTGACATTTATGGGAAGATAATAAATTGCTTGTAGTAAATAACTTCCCACATACTTCACATGTACGTGATTTCACTTCTGTATTTTTTCCTGCTTGATTAAATGTATCAATATTCTCAGTTTTCACTTCAATATTCTCAGTTTTTATTTCAATTTTCTCAGTGACTCCTTCAATATTCTCAGTCTTTGCTTCGACGTTCTTGGTGTCAGCTTCAATATTTTCGGTGTCTGATTTGATATTCTTGGTGTCAGCTTCAATATTTTCGGTGTCTGATTCGATATTCTTGGTGTCAGCTTCAATATTCTCAGTATCTGATTCAATATTCTCAATGTCTGAGTCAATATTCTCTGAGTCTGATTCAATATTCTCAGTGTCTGATTCAATATTCTCGGTGTCTGATTCAATATTCTCAATATCTGATTCAATATTTTCAGTGTCTGATTCAATATTCCCAGTCTTTGTTTCCTCATCCATAACTTCTCTTTTAATCTATATTTTCTCTGTGTGTTGTCACAGTTAAAGTCTAATGATGTCTTGGTTCTTAAGAAAAAGATATCATTCTATCCTAATACTTCAAATTAAGGTAGACTCTACTTAGAATTATTAGGAAATAATTTTGCAAATAATAACCAGCAACTGAAGGATTGTTAAAATACCTCCAATGAATGAGTTATATCCAGATATCAAAGTTCAAGTCCTTATATATAATACAGATAAAACTTCATGGTAAATCTTCAGATTTCATTTATAAAGAAAATTTTCTAGCAAATACCAGTGTAGGAATTTTGCAAGTAATATCAAGGCCAAGAAAAAATTCACTTCAATTTAACCAAAAGTTGTAAAAACTCTCAGACATCAGCTTCATAAGGTTACTTTTAGTCTTCAGAAGTTGGTAAATATGTTGATAGTCATTAGTGAAATATTTTAATTTCAATATCAAGTGATAACCTGCAATAAAAGACAACATATGACAAACAAGAGAAAGAAGTGTTAACATAAAAAATTATAAGAGATGAGATTCGGCCATTTGTACTGAAAAAATAGCCAGGTAGACTCTGAAGATATTTGCAGATAAATAGCATTATGATATATATGCGGTAGAAATGGATTAGAACTATGGATCTTGGAATGAAGGCTGGAAACGATGTTAAGCTCGACAGAACATTACAACAATATCCTAAAATTATATTTACTACCTTACTCAAGGAAAAAATACATATCTACACTGAAATGAATGCTATGTAGATTATCTCACTTAGCTCAATCTTTAGCCGTCTGACTTCCTCGATGTCATGCAAATAAATGTTTAAGTGTAATGCAAAATGCAAGAAAAACAAAAGTATTTTCTACCGGTATTATCAAAATTTACCTTTTTCTACTTGGTCAAAATAACATGGATGAAGGAATATACTGCAGTAATTAGATGAGGCTACTATGAAGCTTTTCAGAAATAAAATAAGACAAGCTTTATAAAAATAATCCCTTTTAACACAGACACAATGTCTTTCTGATTCCGGTGTCCAAAAAGTGAGGATCGTTCTTACTAGTTTCAGTCTTTACGGGGATTCAACATGAACTACCTGCTCACAAAAAGCCAACATAATCCGAATCCGAACACTTCATCGGGATTAATTTTATTTAAAATTCTATCAAATGACATTGATCTTAGAATATCTGTTAGAATACAAAAATAATTTTTCTATTGAAATATCTTTTTTAAAACTCAAAATAGAGGATGTTCTAAAGTCGTGTCATGGATAATTGATACCTCAATGTAATGCTTGGGTTTGGAGTCTCAAATTTTTTCAACAGAACACAAGTCTCTCTTGGTCGATGGAATGTGTGTGCCTCTATTTTGTTTATTTATTATTTATTTACCGACTTGTTATTTTATCCCTATCTTTTTTTAATTTTTCCCCCTCATTTTCTTACTGTTTATTTTGGTAAATTGTGTTCTTTTTCACTGAATTGTTGGGTGCTCTTTTAGATTCATAGCATCAGCGAAGTCACTCTCAACTAACTATTCAAACCCAAAGGATGTCAGTATGTTAGGCGATAAAATTCATAATACATATATAATTTTTTTATACACATTCACAATAGTATAAATGGTGGAGATGGAGTATATGTAATCTGGGTATACCCCCCCCCCCTTTTAAATTTTGTTTTTTTACGGAATCCTATATTTCAGACCATGAAGAATCCGATTCTGGAAAATATTTTTCAAAAATCTCAATTTCAAAATTTCGCCCCCCCCCCGG
>NC_068981.1:55665440-55671764 GCF_001194135.2 Octopus bimaculoides | reverse complement strand
AGTATAAATGGTGGAGATGGAGTATATGTAATCTGGGTATACCCCCCCCCCCCTTTTAAATTTTGTTTTTTTACGGAATCCTATATTTCAGACCATGAAGAATCCGATTCTGGAAAATATTTTTCAAAAATTTTTTTTTTCAGAATCGGAATCTCCATAGCCTAAAACGTGGGATTCCGTAAAAAAAATTAATAAATAAGGGGGGGGGGAGGTTCAGATTACATATAGTCCATCTCTACCGTATAAATATATACAGAATCCTATGTATATACAAAGTACTATGGTTATAGATGTTGAATGCTCGTGTGCTAGCTGTTGGCACTGTACACATATATACGTTTATCTGTTCGTCGCAGCAGCACACGTGTGTATTTTAAAAAAATCGGGTTATCATGGTGTGTATGTGCTATGAATTCTGTTGCAAGAGGATTCGGCAATGTTAAAGAGCAACCTTTCAGTATTAAAGACAGACATACCCAACCGAAATATTCTACCTGATTTCTGTTCAAACTGGCCTCTTACACTTACTTTACAATGTCATTCTAAAAATAAACAATCACATCACCGAAATTTCGAATACACAAGATAATGCACAATTGGTTGAAAACAATGTGAATAAATAAATATTAGATTTGACAGAGTAATCTCAATGCTAAAAGTGACGTCTCTTGTATGAGAACAGAATGAGCTCGCCTGCGGTGCGAATCTGAAATAGCACCATTTGTTGATCTATTGCAGGCATATTCAACTTTTTTCGAGAAGCGGGCCGCACGAGACATGGCTCATCAACAGGCGGGCCACACTACAAAAAAATCAAGGTAATTTTTCGTTAGGCGTGCCATTCGTGGGCAGCAGGTTGCCCATGAATTGATATGCAACGTGTAGTAGTCGAGCATACAAGCACTTCATGAAACTTGATCTCATAGACATGAAAATAAGGAAAGACAGTACGGAGTGTGAAAAACTACGTCGTAGTAGGGGGACACGGAAAGACAGAGCAAGAGAAAGATAGAGAAGAGAACATGGAGGAAAAATAAAAGGGTTTGAAAGAATAAGAAAAGAATAAAATATTTTCTGGAAACTAGATTTAGTGCGTTTAAACTAAGAAAGGAAGTAGATAATGAAAAATAAAAACGAAGGGATAAGATGTGACAAGGAACAAAACTGAAACAGACGAAGTAGAAATATGAATATGAAGGGAAACATTTTCTACAAGTCATAATATCTAAAATATATTAATGATACTTACATTGCAATATGAAATAATGAGAGGTGTATTGAGGTAGTAAGGTTTGAAATTGATAGATTACCAGGATTTTCAAGTACTTCTTGCAAACTATCTCTTATTTTTATCCAGGTTGATGACTAATCTCTCACCTACAACAGTTAATTAGTTGTTACCAATATACAATGGCACAAACGAATGTGAAATTTACACGGCTTGTAACTGAGCGTGAAGCAAAAAATTACCTCTTACAATAGAGAGCGCTATCAAGTTCCTGGATACTGTGATACATGTCTGGACTGATCTTATAGATTTCTTATTAAAAACGTTCTAACTCTGTCCATCTCGTCCTACTTTCGGTTATAATATGTCGCCTTTCTTACCGCTGTTTAATCTCAAGTCGGTGAACTCTGAACAAACAGGCCTACGATCAGAGTTGATTGCCAATCCAGATTGGCGACTTAATTTCAGTTTTTCGCAATAAAACTACCCATTTTACTTTTTTATAATTTTTCTTTAAACCCACAATAGCGACAGAGTATATGTGATCACTTGACCTCCTACTAATAACAAAGAAATGACACTCAAATTGCACCCCACTGTCTTAAAAAAGAAAGGGTACATTGAAGAATGATAGCTTCCTAGTCAGTTTAATAACTGCACTTTCATTTCGTCAGTTAACAGTTACTTTCTTTGTGTCTGATGGCCAGCAAAGATTTTTTCCCTCTATTAACCGTTATGCACACAGTTAAGGTATTGAGTACTTTTGATCTCTTACCAAGAAAAACTAAAGTGGATGAATTGTATATTTGAAAAGCATTTAATTTATTTTGAGTATTCTTTCCGTTTGTGATCACTGACTGGAAGTAATTGAAACTGAAAAATTTCGTAAGCAGCCGACTTTTAACGCGCCGAGGTCGACTTCGCTTTTTCATCCTTTCGGGATCGATAAATTAGGTACCAGTTGCGTACTGGAGTCGATCTAATCGACTGGCCCCCTCCCCTAAAATTTCGGGCTTTGTGCCTAGAGTAGAAAAGAATGATATGAGAATATGAACGTAACTTGATTTAACTGTCGCAATGTGCGAATGATTTATAATAAGACTGATTGCATATGAAAGACGACTTATGAAATGAAAATGAATATCCAAATATTTATGATATAGTAGTGAAATATGAAATCGAAAATATTTAATTCGTAGGGTAAAACAGAGAAAATGTATTAAGTTCACGAAAATAATCGAAAAGTGTCCGAATTACTTTCACTTTGTGATCGTAAACCGAAAGAATTCCCAATTTTGTCATTTCTGAATTTTCTGTAAATGACTTGTCAAGCATTAGACGAAAATATTCTTCATTTGTTTAAAATTATTATTGCTTCAGCATAATTATTATTGATATAATTTGTCCTCCTAACTTTTAACAAGATAAATGTGCTGGTCACTATCCCTTTTTCCTCAAAAATGGGATGACGAATGTATGAGAAGAGTCGTTCCTTTTCAATTCCTTATCCATTTTACTGTTAAAAGTTTAAAAAGAAAGCAATGGTTAAAAAAAAAAGGACAATAACATTAGAAAGTTCTGTTTGTTTTAGTCATTTACTTTGTCAGCTTATGTGGATGACAGAGAGAGGGGGCATTAAAGAATGATTCTCAGTAGCTTGTAGCATACTAGTAGATTCTTTATATTTGGTTGGTTTGATCATCTATGTCAGCTGATAGGAGATAGTACCTGATGTGACACATGACTGCATTTAGTTCTCTCATCTGTCAGTAACAGACTCTTTATCTATCATTAGCTTGTCTTTTTATAAGGTGTGTTTAGTTTGTTGGTCATTGTGATATATTTGAGAATTAGTGAAGGTGAGTGGTTCAGTGGTTAGGGCATTCAGCTCACGATCGTAAGGTCGTGAGTTCAATTCCTGGCGACATGTTGTGTCCTTGAGCCAGATACTTGATTTCACGTTGCTCCAGTCCACTCAGCTGGTAAAAATGAGTAGTGTCTGTATTTCAAAGGGCCAACCTTGTCACGCTCTGTGTCAAGCTGAATTTCCCTGAGTACTACGATAAGGGTACACATGTCTGTGGAGTGCTCAGCCACTTCCACGTTAATTTCACGAGTAAGCAGTTCCGTTGATTGTATCAACTGGGACCCTCGTCATCGTAACCTACGGAGTGCTCCTTTTATTTGAGAATTAGGTAAGAAGTTGTGTTAGTAGATGAGAATAAGCACACAATAAATGTTATCCTGGGACAAATGGCAAAATTGGCAGGATTTGAACTCAGAATGAAAGAAACACTGCAAGAATTTTATCTGATACTCTCACAATTCTGCCAGTTCATTGTCCTGTATTTCTTTTTACACATAATAAAGAATTTCAAGTAAAAGTTTTACAACACTAAAGCATCTATAATCTCTGCTTAATTTATCACAAGAAGTGATGTCATTAATATCATCTTCATGATGGTTAATTATAACAGTCATGTCAGGAAAGACAAGTATGGTACACTGATAAATATGGAGACCTTGAAACATGGCACAAATAATTTCTGCATTTTTCTAATGCAAATTATCTTAGAACTTACACTACAAACTTAAAGAAGTTAGTCAACCATCTGCATGTCATGTGGATGGTTATGAAGCAGAGATTACTTTTTCCCTAACCAGAGAAAGAGAATATATGTTAGTGTTTAGCAGTTCAGAAGGAAGGTATGGAAGTTAAAAGATAACTCTGTTAGATATAACTCCCAGTTAGTAAAATATGATGTCTATTTAAATGGAGAGGGATAAGAAGAGAACTATGTTATGAATTTCTGAGGAACAACCTAGATACCTCATACCAGAAATACACCGCTGTCATGAACAATGACTTTGAGCAGATTTTCATACATTCTCTGTGTTGTTTAGACCAATTAACATGTCCCATGGGGACAATAACTTACTATCATTCAATAACAAAGACTACCACTAAACATACTAAAGAGTCTTGTATCTTATTCTTTCTAATTATGAATACACACAGCTACAAAAAGTTACAAAAGCTTGCACTCAGCAATCTCATTTATATAACTAAATCACATATTAGGGACTAAAATTCTTATTTATAGTCAGTCAAATCTTTGACTGCCAGTTTCACTGGTAAGATTGATGTAAGGTTGATTTTATAGCTTAAATAGTTTAAGTCAATGTTTGTAGGTAAACTGGGTATGGAGAAAATTCAAGGGGTTGTAGTTTTGAGAAGGAAGGTTTGATAAGAGTACAAGATCTGGGCTTAAAACACAATGATGGTAATGAGGAGAGATATGGGGAAAGATTATGAAGAAGCTGGTCTAGTTTAACTCAGCATGAGCAAATCTACAGAGTAAATTAAAACAAAATAGTGCAGAGGACCAAATTTGTGCGCTGGGTATAACTTTAAAGTTCATGTAAGAGCAACATTGTTGTACTGCTTACATGTATAAGAATGCTGCTGTACATACTTACAAGAGCAGTTGACTGTTTGACAATGATTTGATTTCACGAGTAAGCTGTTCCGTTGAGCTCACAGATGAGTGGTTTGTTTTCTTTGTCTCATAAATTGCAATTATAATGGCCTATTTCTTGCGGAAAAACCCCTAATAGATGGGATGCCTTTGCACTTAGGTTTGCTCATGCAGGGTTAAACTAGACAAGCTTCTTCATAATCTTTCCCCATATCTCTCCTCTTTACTATCATTGTGTTTCAAGCCCAGATCTTGTACTCTTCAAATCTTCCCTCTCAAAACTACAACCTCTTGAATTTTCTCCATACCCAGTTTACCTACAAGCATTGACTTAACTATTCAAGCTATAACACCAACCCCACATCAATCAGTGAAAGTGGAATGTGAAACTGGCTCTCAAAGATTGTAGGCACTAACCTTTCCACCACCCACTAACTTATAAAAGCAGAGCAAATTGCAATGCAATCTATTTATAAAAACCAGAATGTCAGTGGACAGAAGTCTGTCAGAAACAACACTGGTACACTTATTTTCAGTGAAAAGAAGAAAGGAAATGCGGGTTTGTGAATGGCGAGTATGAGTTGGATAATGAGGGACTACAGAATGTGCATTCAACAAAGACCCACCTTTCAAAGTTAGTTTCATAATGGTAATTTTATTTAATAAAGAGAATGCAAGGATAGTTGCTGGGATGTTGAAATCATCAAGATACATTGCTACTCTACTAGATACAGACTTAGTTAATCAAAATAGTGCAGAGGCCCAAATCTGTGTGCTGGGTATAACTTTAAACTGCATCTGGTTCAGGGTGTAGAGTCCCATACTCTGTAGTTTGCTGTGTGTGCTTAGAAAACTAGGAATGTCATGACTTGTGTTAATAATCACAAAGGTAATGTAAATAAGGCTAAGGTTGACAATAAATTTAGCATGGAAAAAAAATCCAAATGCAAGAGAGTACAAGGGGCTACTTAAGAAGTGGGTTATGTAACAAAAAGAAAGGGAAAAGTATGAGTTCAATTCTGTATACTAACAAAAGTAAAGAAAAAATATAGAGGTATTCTGGCAAGTTAAGATAGGACTGGATAGCTGAAGCTGCTCCAGATGTACAAGACTAACTCCTAGTAGCTGACTCATAAAATGATCATCTGGTTTGTTTAAAATATGCAATGGGATTAGAGATAGACAGTCAGTATAGAATAAAGAAAATTAAAACACTGATTATAACAAATAGAGAAATTCATTTATTATAAAATAATTTGCTATTTGTAGAAAATATTTTACTGCAGAAGATGTACCCGGTGCAAGCTATGGACACATAAGAGGTGCAGCAACATCAAAGGCAGGTTAACTAGGAAGTTAGTTTTTGTTTGTGGCAGATGTTCAGGTGCAATAAAGACTGTAAACAAACAGGAAACAACTTCTATCTCATTCCAGGGTGAAAAACTAGAGGTAGTCGATAGCTTCCGCTATCTGGGCGACCAAGTTAGTAGTGGGGGTGGGTGCGCTGAAAGTGTAGCTGCTAGAATAAGAATAGCCTGGGCAAAGTTTAGAGAGCTCTTACCCCTGCTGGCGACAAAGGGACTCTCACTCAGAGTAAAAGGCAGACTGTATGACGCA
>NC_068981.1:55658027-55664976 GCF_001194135.2 Octopus bimaculoides | reverse complement strand
CCGTAGGACTTTCGAGCGAGATCGTTGCCAGTGCCCCTGGACTGGCTTGTGCAGGTGGCACATAAAAGACACCATTTCGAGCGTGGCCGTTTTCGTGCGGGTGACACGTAAAAGCACCCACTACACTCTCTGAGTGGTTGGCGTTAGGAAGGGCATCCAGCTGTAGAAACTCTGCCAAATTAGATTGGAGCCTGGTGTTGCCATCCGGTTTCACCAGTCCTCAGTCAAATCGTCCAACCCATGCTAGCATGGAAAGCGGACGTTAAACGATGATGATGATGATGATGATCACATAGCTATGGTTTCCCTTCTGTGTGAATTTCTTTGTGTTTAGTCAAATTATCACTTCTAGAAAATGTTTCACTACATATATCGCATTGGTATGGTTTCTCACCTGTGTGGATACGCTTGTGTCGAACAGAATGACCAATTTGAGAGAATGCTTTACCACAAATATCACACTTGTATGGTCTTTCACCTGTGTGAATACGTTTGTGGACAGATAATTGACCCCTTGTAGAAAATGATTCTTCACAGGTGTCACATTTGTAAGGTTTCTTTCCTGTGTGGCTATGTTTGTGGTAAGTTAAATTACGATTTCTAATAAAAGTTTCACCACATATATCACAGTGGTAAGGTCTTTCTCCTGTGTGAATACGTTTGTGGACAGACAAATCAGCACTCCCAGCAAATGCTTTACCACAGATATCACAGAAATATGCTTTCTCTCCTGTGTGAACACGTTTGTGTTGAGTTAAATTATCACTTCTAGAGAATGCTTTATCACAGATATCACAGTGGTATGGTTTTTCTCCTGTGTGAATATGTTTGTGGGAAGACAAATGACCATTTCTGGAAAATGATTTACCACACTTATCACAGTGGTATGGTCTTTCTCCTGTGTGAATACGCTTGTGTCGAGAGAAACTACCTTTCTGAGTGAAATTTTTACTACAAATATCACAGTGGTATGATGTTTCTTCTGTGTGACAATGCTTATTGGAAATTAATGTGCTATTATCTGAGAATTTTTTATCACAGATATCACTGTGGTGCAGTTTTCTGCGTGTGTGAATACATTTATGGGAAGATAATAAACTGCCTGTAGTGAATAATTTTCCACACATATCACAAAGGTGTGACTTCTCTTCTGCATTTTCCTGTGTCTGATTAGATGAAGCAATGTTTACAGGCTCTGCTTTTGCATTCATATCTTTCTCTTTTAATCTACACTTTAAGTGTAATTTGGCTTTTGTTAAAGCCTGACAATGTCTTGGCTCTTAAGAAAGAGCATCAAATTCTGCAACTAAAGGATCATTAAGTTAGCAGCTGTTAACAAGATATATTTAGATATCAATGTCCCTGCACATAAGACAATGGAAACTTTATTTTAAATGTTCTGAGTTTAATATATACATAAAGGAAATCTTTCAGTAATCATTTGTAGAAATTCTAGGAAATATTCTCAATTCCAAGGAAATATTTCCAATTCATCAGCCAAAAGTTGTATAATCAAGCAGACACAAGCTCAATGAAGATACTTTTAGTTTTTCAAAGTTGATAAATATGTTGATAATGTTCTGTGAATTGTCTCAGCCATTTAATAATCTGTAATAAAAAAATAAAAAAAACATACAGCATAAGGAACAATTAAGCATTAGCATGAAGATTATTGAAGACAGAATAGCCAAAAAGAGTCAGAACACATTTGCAAAGACACTCTGATACAAGAGGTGTGACAGAATTGAATGATAAAGACAAGAGCTATCTTCAGAGGAAACTGCAAGTCACTATATCAAGCTCTACAGGACGTTACTAGAACACCCTAAAATTATATCTTAAACCTGATCTAAGCAACACAAAGTTACACATTTACATTATAATAACATATCTCAGTAATGCACCTTAGGCAGTAATGGAATTATAAAATAAGTATAAAAAAACTCAATATAATGACTGTTCTGAAGTACCATTAACATTTATACAATTTTTAAAATTTATATTGAGACGTTAACCTCCTACAAATTAATTTTCGATTATAATCATTTTTGTCTTCATATTTTAGTATTGGTAATAAATCACACTGAGATAAATTTACATATTGTCACAGATCCTAATTATTTTCATTTCATTATAAATCATTCAGTATTTATCTTCATACAGATAAATCAACTAATAATCACTTTCTTTTCGTTGACAATCGTTAACTAATGATTCTTGTCGAGTTGCTTTCACTTCCAAATTCTGATTTTCATTAATGCTGAATGTTACCAAAACAAAATTGAGATGCACGTTTTTCATGTTTTGGAGCAGTAAAAATATATATCCTGAAACAACATGATAAAAGCTGCATAGATAATCATCTGAAAAAAAACATAAAATAAAATTCGCAATATAAATGCGTATCTAACTCAGGCACAAAGTAACAGAGTTGGAAATATTGAAATGTTCAACGATTTAGATTTGTTGGATGTTGTATATTAACAAGTTTTCCTTGATAACTACCTTAATAAATCAAGTAACTAGCACTATTTTTCTTTCTAATCCAGCATTTTATGTAACTTTCTTTGGTAGTAATATACCATCACTTTAATTTTCATTTGACATTCCGTCACGCTCGGAATTTTAGCGATTCGTTAACTTGTGACCTCAAAATTCTGTTAAGATCCAAGTCACTTAGATAAATTTATGTGATATCAATTATATGAAAATGATATTTTGATGTTCATGTAACCATATTTCTAATTAGCATATTTTACAATGAATAAATAACATTTATCCTTAAAACTGAATGGGCATTTATTGAACTATAATTTATACCAATTTATTTAGGCGTATTTCTAACTGGCACCCTTTGAAATGAATGAACAAACATATTACTTTATCTTTTGAATTGAATAAATATTTATTTAACTTAATTTGTATTTTATCTGTTAATCTTTTCTGCGCAAAATAGGTCCTGGCAAGCAGTAAGTATAGCGTGAAGTAGAAGGATAAATATGAGACGTTCGATCAAAGAATATTTAACAATGCACATAGATGAAATAATGTAATCAGACTTGCAGTTGTGGGTGTTGATACATTCATCAAATCTTTAAACTACATCCTATAGACTGTCTAAATTATATTCTAGTAAATGAACAGTCTTTGGACTTACCTAAGTCAATTAATTAGTTATTACTGACAGAATGTAATTAAATGTACAGGAATATTATATCAATAATGTTTTTAAAATTAGAAAACGTGTGAGGATGACCTGACGGAAGTGACACTGATCGTCTGAGTACTCACCCTCAATCAATAGAGAGTGCTATATAATTACTATTTGTTTAGCCCTACGTCAGAAGTAACCTTTTATTTAAAAACATTCCCACCATGTCCAAGCCGTCTTACTTTCAAACGTATGTCTATGATCAGCTGAATTTTGAGAATATAGCATGCAAGTTTCAATTTCTTCCATTCCTCATTATCTTCCTCCAGCTATGCTCTCTCCCCTCTGCTATACTCCGTCTTGCGACTGCGAAAGAATTTTTCTTTTTTACTTTTACCTTTTCACTTGCTCGGCTAGTCTTTGACAAATCCTTTTAGCTGTGAAACAACGTCTCTTTCTTCCCAGTTCCTTCTTTGCAATGGCATTTAATATTGTCTCCATAGAACTTTACTTTTGCAAGAATGACATGAACTGGGAAAACATTCCAGAAAGCTGATGTTCTAGGAAGACAGGACTGGGTATAATGGTTAGTGCTGAGGGATCAAGGGATTGGACACACCAAGAATGCTGAGATGTAGAAAGATGAGTTGGGGAAGGGATCTGAGTGGTGGGAGAATGACCGGTCGTCTCTGAAGAACAGAGGCCATTATAGCAGTGATAGAAAAGACAGACGAGACCAGAGGCTGAAGCATGTTCATAAGTGATTGATATCAATTAGTCAGTGGCCCCACTTTGGATGCAATCCAGAGAAGAGCCATGTAACTAATTGGTACTGTTTGTGTATGTAGTAACTACACTTAAAAGCATCTGAGTAGAGCTGGTACAATGGCACATGAGCATTGTGAAAGTGGAACATTTGGATAGATTGTAATCACTTTTCGGAAATAATTTGTTGTGTAATAGTTTATTTCATGAATTTGCTGTTCCATAATATAAGATTACTTTACTGTAAATTATGGTCGTTAAACACTGGCCAAAAATTTCCTTCATTTGTTTAAAATTATCGATGCTGGCGTGTTATTGAAAAATACAAAAAACAAAACAAACCAATGAATTATTCTTGTATTTGCACTTATAATAGAAAAATGTTAATTAGGCAATGAGCAGGTAGAATCATTAGAGCATAGGAAAAATGCCTTGTGATATTTGTTCCAGCTCTTTATGCACTAAGTTCAAATCATTCTGAAGTCAACTTTGTCCTTCATCCTTTCAGGGTCAATAAAGTAGCAGTCAAATACTGGAGCAGATGTAGTCAGCTAATTCCCTTCTCACAAAACTGTTAGTCTTGTATCTAAATTAGAAACCATTATTTTTACCTTATGATGGAACGTCTGTGAGGTCACACCTCCTGAAAATCTCAGTTCAAATCTATAATCACAACCCATCTTAAACATCTGTCCTCATTCCTGATCTCTCTCTCTCTTTCTGGCTGGGTAACCTTGTACCTCCTCTACAGCAAGACACCTGTTTGTCTCTCTGTCTCACTATAATCTTTCATCATCTGACACAAGATTATTTCCTCCAATGCCCCTTCCCCTCTTGAGATTTTTGTTTTGCAGGTTACTTAGCAACCCTGTCAGTGCAGGTGCCACTTAAAAAGCATCCAGTCCACACTGTAAAGTGGTTGGCATTTGGAAAGGCATCGAGCTGTAAAAACGTTGCGAAAACTGACCTCACCTGTGCTTGTGCCATGTAAAAAGTACTAAGTCCACTCTGCTGGGTGGGTAGTTGGTGTTAGGAAGGGTATCCAGCTGTAAAAATCCTGCCAAAACAGTCACAGAAGTCTGGTGCAGACTGTCAAACCATCCCAACGATGCCAGCATAGAAGGCAGACATTAAACTACGATGATGATGATGATATGATTTAAATGTGAAATCCATTCACATCGTCTACTTGAAGTTTCATGATACATTCCTAATACCAGCTATCAGAAAATTATTCAATAAAGCTATTTACAGTTAATGTAGGAAATAATTCCAAATGTAATTTTCAGGAAATAGTTCACAGTAATTTAATCAAGATTATCTATACAGCTCCCCTACTTCCAAATAAGTGTGAGATAAAGATTGAAGTTATCCTCATCAAGGAATGTGGTTAGCAGTTTCAAGTAAAATCAATGAAGATTTTGAAAAACATTACAATTAAAAGGAATGTCTCAAAGTTAAGATGACTTTGTTAGGTTTTATTTAGCACAATATGATGTCTGTTGATGGTTGTTCTTCATTTAAATAAATTTGTGTCAAGCCAAATGGCCATTTTGAGAGAATGTTTTATCACAGATATCCTGTGTGAATACATAAATGAATAGACAAAGATCCTTGTTAGAACTGACCACAGATATTACATTGGTATGGTTTCTCTCTTGTGGTACACTTATAAGTTGGATTGCCATTCCTAGAAAATGCTTCATCATAGATATTACACTGGTAAGATCTTTCTCCTGTGTGAATACACCTGTGGGAAGGCAAATCAGTACTTTCAAAAAATGTTTGTATTTGAGATAAATAAGAATTTTGTGGGAATGTTTCATCACAGATATTGCAACTAAGATTTTTCTTCCGAGTGAATTTGCTTCTAGGAAGATGAATGACTGTCCAGAAAATGAATCACCAAAGACATCACAGTGTTATGTCTTTCTTCTGTGTGAATCCATCTGTGCCAAGATAAACTGAAACTTTCAAAAATTGCTGTATTATAGATATCACAATGATATGGATTTTCTTCTGTTTGGAAATATTTCTGAGTAAACATAACTCTTTTGATTTAAATTTTTACCATAGATATCACATGGGTCCTGTTTTTCTCCTCTATGTATTTCATCATCATCGTTTAACATCTGTTTTCCATGCTGGCATGGGTTGGATGGTTTGACTGGGGACTGACGTTGCCCATGTTCAGATGGTGCTTTTTATGTGCCACTGGCACAGGGAGCCAGTCAGGCAGCACTGGCAACGACCCATGCATAAATGGTGCTTATTGCGTGCCACCAGCACGAGAGCCACTCAGGCGGCACTGGCATTGGGCACACCTACAATTTCCATTTGATTGTGATTTGATATTTGATTTTGATTTTGATTTTACTTGACTCAATAAGTCTCCTCAAGCACGGCATGTCGCCCAATGATTCAAAGGTACTTTTTAAATGGGCTGGTTATACGACACTGGTATAGGCTACGGCTGTGATCTCTCTTTACTTGCCGGGTCTTCTCAATCACAGTATATCTCCAGACGTCTCGGTCTTCCATCATTGCCTCTGTGAGTCCCAAAGGGAATGACACTTCTTCACACAGCTCTCCTCATCCATATGCAGCACATTACCATACCAGCACAGTCGTCTCTCTTGCACACCACATCTGATGCTTCTTATGTCCAACATTTCTCTCAGGGTGATTACACTGTTGTGTGTGCATGCTGACTTTACATATCCAGTTGATCATACTAGCTTCATTTCTTTCAAGCATGTCTTCAGCAGACACGGCCCATGTTTCACTGCCGTATAGCATGGCAGTTCGCACACATGCATCATACAATCTACCTTTTTACTCTGAGTGAGAGGCCCTTTGTCACCAGTAGAGGTAGGATCTTTCTGAACTTTGCCCAGGCTATTCTTATTTTAGTGGCAATGCTGTCCGAGGATCCACCCCCACTACAGACTTGGTCACCTAGGTAGCGGAAGCTATCAACTACTTCTAGTTTCTTCCCCTGGCATGTGATGGAATCAGTTTTCTGAGCATCTT
>NC_068981.1:55648878-55657977 GCF_001194135.2 Octopus bimaculoides | reverse complement strand
GATCCACCCCCACTACAGACTTGGTCACCTAGGTAGCGGAAGCTATCAACTACTTCTAGTTTCTTCCCCTGGCATGTGATGGAATCAGTTTTCTGAGCATCTTTGGTGTTTATTGCCCCTGTACATCTGCACACAAAAGCTGTCATCCTGGTTAGCCTACCTTTGATGTTGCTGCATCTTTTATGCACCCATAGCTTACACTGTGTACATCTTATGGAGTTTCTACCTACACCTTTTCTACAGATCAAGCAGGGCCATCTATCTGAAGGGGTTTGTGATGTGTTCACCTTCCTGTTTACTAGGACTTTGGTTTTTGCAACATTGACTCTAAGGCCCTGAAATTTTAAACCTTGCTTCCACCCCTGAAATTTCTTCTCTAGTTCTGGTAGTGATTCCGCTTGTGGGAATTTAAACTGCCAACTGTAAAAACGTTTTTATCATACATATTACAATAGTGTAGTTTTTTTTTTCCAGTATGAATAAGATTATGCTAAGGTGAGTTGTTTGTAGCAAATAATTTGCAACATATATTACATCATGTTAAATTAATTGATGTTACACATCACTATGGCTCATATCAAATATTCAGGAGGTTGAACTGAGTCTCAACTAAAGAAACTTCTATTGGTGATTACTGTGACACTGTTGAAGAGACTGGCTCAGGTATCCTATAAATGCATCTAACCTGAAAGTATTGATTCATAACACCAACACATCAAATATGACAGAGAGGAATGTATGAATTTATAGAATATTAAGAAACAGGTTTGCAGATTTTATTTCTGAAAAGAACTGTGTTGCTGTTCAAAATTATTATTAATGTCAGATAAAGCTAATTTGATATATTTTAATTATATAGGACAAATTCACTATAGTCTGTTCAAGCTACATGAAAGACTGATGTCATTTCCACAGTGAGTAATGTCAATAGCCATGTCAGGTAACAATATGATGGTACTCTGGTGAATATGGAACATGATACAAAAAGAAAGAATTAAGCTTCCTGCATTTCCTCAATACTAATGATCTTACCACTTGCAACGCAAATGTAAAGAAAGCTTGTCAACTAACAGGTCGTTAGTACAGCGTTTTCAAATATGTAGTTCTCATCTTTTATTTTCCATCGCCTTTTCTTTTACTGACCCAAACCTGTTGCATTCTCTATAGAACTCATATTTATATTTTTTATGTACCATATTTTAACGTGTATAAGGAACCCCTTTTTGTCAAAAATTAGGTTTTAAAAAATGGGAGTTTCTATTACATGGATACTATTATAATCCCTTACAAAACCCTTTTTCCAAATTTTAAGCCCCCAAAAATAGCGGGTTCCTTATATACGAAGATTCCTTATACACTTTAAAATATACTCTTTTACTTGTTTCAGTCATTTGACTGTGGCCATGGAGCATGGCCTTTTAGTCGAGCAAATCGACCCCAGGACTTATTCTTTGGAAGCCTAGTACTTATTCTATTGGTCTCTTTTGCCGAAATGCTAAGTTATGGGGACGTAAACACACCACCATCAGTTGTCAAGCGATGCTGGGGGGACAAACACAGACACACAAACATATACACACACATACATACATACATATACGACAGGCTTCTTACAGTTTCCATCTACCAAATCCACTCACAAGGCTTTGGTCGGCCCGAGGCTATAGTTGAAGACACTTGCCCAAGGTGCCACGCAGTAGGAATGAACCTGGAACCATGTGGTTGGTAAGCAAGCTACTTACCACACAGCCACTCCTACGCCTATATGGTAAATTTTAAAAAATTATCATCAATACTAGTCAACAAATTCATTATCAAAAGAATGAACCCCTTTAGTTTAACCTCAAGTGAACTCCCCTTAAGCATAATTTATGTTTTAGAGTTAAAGGGAAAAAAATTTCTTTTCCAGAAATGTTCTGGCTGCAAATACAAAGAGTACCTCCCCTGTACAAAGAAAGAAAAACAATAAAGAACTCTTATTGAGGAGTGTCAATAATATCAGACATTAGGTAATCAACCTAGTAACATGGATTGACAAGAATTTTATGATTGTAAAACATGTGTGTATATACATACGTATGCATATAAATCTAGACACATTGATGAACCCATTGTATATGTGTGTGTGTGTGTGAGAGTGCTTAGTTCCAAACATGGTTGAAGTCTTTTGAAAAATAAATCAATAATGAAATGTTTGTACAAATTTAATCTCAAAGAGAAATATGTTTGTATATACATTATATAAATGAGAATGACATTAGCCATTAAAAGCACCAATCTAAGACAGAAAATACCACAAGTCCACTGACTTGTGATTGAAACAGGTATTTATTGCTTGGCAACCAATTTATTTATATTTTATACATTATATGAATTTTATACCTTCCATTGTTCTCTGCACTTCAAAAAAAAAAAAAATATATATATATATGTCCTTTATGCCAAGCCAGAAAAATTCTGTACAAAAATGGAAATTCCTTTGATCAAGTTAGGTGTAGGTGACAGTGTTTAGAAAAGAATTCAAGAAACTCTTCAAGTTCAAAAATATAATTTGTTATAACAGTTTTACCTTTTTTTTTTTTTTTGGAATGAAAAGAAGTATTTATGTATTCATCTTTTTTTAATCTTATTTTATGATAAATTTATTTTATTAAAAATAGCACTGCTGGATATTAACAGATGTATTGGTAAAATAAATTAGAGATCAGTTCATATCATGAATATAAACAGGATATATCAAAATTAATATGAAAATCTATGATTGGCCTGGAGAGTGGGGAATGAAGACATTTACAGAATGAATCCAAGTATCAAAAAATGGTAGCATGATCCATACCAGTAACCATTAGTCATACATGATTTATGTATACAATTGTCTAAATACACACATACAGACAGAAAGACACATAGATATATACTACTTGCAGGCACTCTGATGTATATTGTTTTGGAAAATATGCTATATTCAGTTAAATAAAATGCATAATGGAACTGTTATGATAAGAGCTTCATAACTATAAAACAGTTATATTCCTTTCATCTGTTAAAATAGTAATTGATGATATATTCCTTTTTGAACTGATTGAAGGGTAAAAACTATAACTTTCTTTATCACAAGAGTTTAATCAATGTAAAAGTTTCCAATTACTACTTCAAAATAGACAAGATAGTTAGATCAGACAAATCTGACATTCTAAACTTTTGATAATGCTCTGAAATAACCTGAAGCTTACATGAAACCACTCAATGGAATATATACCAGATGCTCTCTGTGTAACATTTGCAAAAGGCTGATGGAAATATTAGATCTTGCATTAGACCTTGATTGTAATTTTAATGGTATAATGGCCAAAGAAAATAAATCATTTGTGTAAGATATTCTTTTATATACAAAAAATTATCAAATATTATCAGGGCCAGACTACTAGAAAATAAAACTCTAGCATTGGATAGTGTTATCCAACAGGTTAGATCTTTGGAGAAAGGACATTTAATGTGGAATCATATCAAATACCCATTGCTTCTGTGGGACTATCTGATGTTAATGAGGAAAATTTAGATGGTAAATTTGAACAATCTATCACAGTAAACCCTTAAAATTAGAAAACAAGTTTTTTTCTGTGGCAACTCAAATACCCATCTCTATGCCCAGCTAAAACTGCTGCTTGTCAAAACAGTTGATGTATAGGTCACTGAGCTATTGTCTGCCAGTCTGGTGGCTATACCAATTCTGCCCACAATCTAAGTATCTTCTTCAGTTATTCAATATAAATCTATTTCTTTGGTGATTGTAATCTCTAATAATTATTCCCTTATACCTCTTGTAATAATGGCAGAAATTAATAACAAGATAACCAAAATTCTCATCAGTAAATTTCAGGTGTCAAAAATTAGTGAATTAATTCAATCTGGAAATATATTTCAAAACAACTACTGTTTTCACAGTCGTTTATGAGCTAATAGCATGAATTAATGAATTTTGTATCACTAAAGTTTCTGTGAAAGATAAATTATATAAAAATATAGAACTTTGTGCGAGTGTGATTTTTGGAAATTAGAGTTGTTTATCAAGGATAATTTTTTTTTTTTTGTGGTTTTGCTCAACCACAAGTGATCAGAAAACCTGTTAAACTTTTCAAAATCTCATCTCAAACTGCAAATCTAATGCAAACAAACCTTGCTGATAGAGTGAGAAAGAAGATAAAGAATTTATAAAGAGATTTCAAATGTTTGTTTTAGAACATATATCACAGAACCAAATAATTCATCAGAGGGGCAGATTTTCATTGTTATTGGCAATTTTAATGAAAAATGGCATGGAGATTTTGCTCAAATAATGAACCATTTTACAGAGCTTGGCTTAATTCAACATATATATAAGATAGCCAAATAACATAGCCAAACAAATATAAGTTTCAAATTTTGGTACAAGGCCAGCAAGCTTAGGGAAAGGGTAAGTTGATTACATCGACCCCAGTACTCAGCTGGTACTTATTTTATTGACTTCGAAAGGGTAAAAGGTAAAGCCAACCTCAGAACATAAAGACGGACAAAATGCCACTAACCATTTTACCCGGCTTGCTAATGATTCTGCCAGCTCACCACGTTAAAGCCAAACATAAATATTATAACAAAATTGGCCTAAGTAGCATTTATCATCAAGCTGGCATAATACCTGTAGAAAGACCATATTCAGCTTTCCAACTAGGTGCAGCTCTGTTTGTTTTATGTACGTTTCTATAGGCATTACAAATGTCTTAGTTTCAAAGAATTGTTGATGAATTTATTATTGAGAATAATCTCAAAGGTATCTATATACATCTGGTTAACTAGTTTCATGTGAAACGAAGTCAGGTCACAATAGTAACCATTTGAATATCTTTGAAGCAGTCAAATATAATCTAATATCTGTTTCCTTATTAAGCTATTCAATTTCACATTGAGAATATTTCCTAATTCAGAATGTTTTCAACCTATCCGAGAATTATCAAAATAGTAAAGAATTACAGTGGATGGTTGGGTTCTTTGCACACGATGTTAAATAGATCTCTTCTTACTCTTCAAATATGAGGGAGATATTAAATGTAAATTCCCTTCTGGTTGCAAAATGTATCAACTCTATTAAAAATGATATTAAAAGATCAGCTATGACTGCTATTGATATTTGATGATGATTTGTTCTTTGCAATTAAATGCTACTGATGAAATTATAGCTGCAACATTATCACAAAACAGTGGATCTGTGGCACTTTTTACAAAGTAATTAAAAAAACTCTTACCATATTATCAAAAAAGAGGTTTATGAAGTTACAGACACTATGAGAATGAAAATATTTCCTCATGAAACATTTTCATTTAGTGACAGATCAAAGGTTTGTTTCATTCAACGTTTAAGAACTGGTAAAATGAAAAAATCCTACACTGGAAAATTAAACTTTCTTCTCTTTCATGCACTATAAACTATAGTGCATAACTTATTATTTTCTATCAAAGAAGTACAGTGTATGTAATGGAATTACAGCTAATTTTTATCGTTTGAAAAATGTCTCTTAAAAAAGTTACCCATCTGCCTGAACAGTTGTCAGTAAACTTTAACCCTTTTGATACCAATCCACCTAATACAGGTCCTTGTTCAATGATATAAATTCTGTTTAAAACATAATCCAAAATGAAACCTTCCATCAAAATTTGATATGAATTTGTTTCAAACATCAGCTTAATAACAACAAAGTTATTTTACTAAATCCTTCATTGTTTTCAAAATTAATGTAAATGAAGGTAGTGTATTTCAACAGAAATTTGGTAACAAAAGGGTTAAAGGTCCTCTTTTAAATTGATTACAGGATAACACCTTTGAATTTTCTTTATCATAAAACAGACAAATTCTAGGAATAAGGTTATAGTTTGTATTGTATATTGTTGTTGTTGAATCTATTGATATTTTTTTATATTTATGTATTCATTGGTCCTAGACATCAACTTTATTTTGTGTAATTTACATTATCAGCAGCAAAAATCCTAAGATATATATATATTTTTTTTTAATTAAAAACAACTCTTTCTTTTCTTGCACTGAATTTGTACAACAAAGAACTTAGAATATTCAGCTGATTAAAAACTTGGTCTAGGGTTTATTACATTTTAAAACTAAATGTTTGTTTTATTATATATATCATAATAAATACATTTTGCTTCTGAATTTTACAAAAAAAAAAATGCATCTAATGTAGAGCCATTGCTGCACTGAAAAAAAAAATTCAGAGCTTGATTATTCAATACTGATATATAGAATTTACAATTTAGCCACTGCATTGAAAAAAGTTTTCCACTGAAAGTTAGATTTATGCCTTAAACTCTTAAATTCTACTTTAACTATTTCAAAACATAAAATTGCAGTTTTCCTTGGATTTGAGGTAAAGAGTCTTTTGTTTATAATATATTAAAAGATTCCTGCCATGAAATAAAAATTCTTTATCAAATTAATTTTTTTTTCACTCTTCTGTATGATAATCTATTTTCCATTTGATACTTGGAAACCTGTAGAAGTAAACTTTTGACTTAGTAAGATATAGATTTTGCTTCTTATGTTGCATTGTCAAAGTAATGAATGCAATTAATCAAAAGAATTATAAATACAACTTAATAAAAAATAGAATTTACAAATTTAAACACTCAACCGGTTTACAAATTTTTGTTGAACTATGAAGTGGTATACATTTGGGATTTTTCACAGAAAGGGTTATGGTTATATATGTCATCAAACCTGAATTTTTAAGTATCTGTAATCTCTAGTTTAATTCTATCATTTTTTAATATTAACTGTTTTAGTTTTCATAGTGTCATTATAATCATTCACTTGATTTTCTTTCTTTCCCCTTCTTGTAACAGCTTAGCAAAGTTGGTTTTACATATTGTTTTCCTTTTGGAAGAAATAATTGATGTAAAATGTGTGAAAATTATGCAAAGGATTTCTTCTCTTTTTCTTTCACCATCTATAGACATATGTTACAACAACACTATATTAAGAAAAAAAGTTAAACATCATTCTGAATGAGTAACTAAACAAAGATGTTGGTTACCATTACTAACTATAATCAGCTTTTGGTTGTTGGTTGAAGTTGGGATCAGGTAACATGGAAGCAAAGTTCTGTTGTACATCAGATTTTGGTCTCATCATTAACCAAGCAGAACATTACCAGCAAGAAATATTTTTCTAGTGAAAAACAAAAATCATTATTTTGTTGTCTCTTTTAATTCAGTTACAACTTTGCTTTAAACTGAAGGTCATGAAGTTAAGATCCTACATTCCTATCTATATAATCACATATTAAAACTGTAGTGTGATTTGTGAGGAAAGTAAATAATTTTTCTTCAGTTTGCTTCAGAGACACAAGTTTTAACTTTTACCTTTTGACTGACTAGTGGATGAGAGGCAGTAAAAATCGTTGTGTCACTAAAACATCTCGTGGGCTAACATGGAAAAAAAAAATTAATGCAAAACAACAACAAAAAGAAAATTACTTTCTACAAATAGTTATCGATTCATTTGATGTTTCAAGAAATTATGGAGTCTGTAGGTTCTCACAAAGCTGTAACTTCATCAGTCTGAGGCGTCACGTTAGCGCTTCGTTCTTGCATATATTGTCCAAGGGGAATAACAAAGACTGTAATGTCATCATAGGACCCTAGTTGCTTAGAATTACGTTTCCAGGCATAATCTGAACTGCTTTCGCCACGAGCTTTCAAAACTAGTTCTTTAGAAATTGTCACCAATCTGTTGAAATAGAAAATATAACACATGTAGACCGAAATAATTTACATATTCTAGGTAAAAAGGTGTTGTTTCTAATATTGATAACTAACTTATTTGTACTGGTCCTTTGAAAACAATGACTAACGATGCTTCTTAACTAAAGAATATGGTGCCTTTTATGGGATGCAAAAAATAATGATGAAATTATTTAAAATTCTATGAAGAAATTTGAATTTATGCGCGTGTGTGTTGGTGTAAATTACTTTTGCGATTTATTTCCTAAAGGGAGGTAATTTCTTAAGTAAACAAGTCATTTGTCATTTGACAAAAAGAAATTAGTTAAATAAGTGCCAGCAGAATAACAGGATTGATATAATTTACTAAAACCCTAGGTGTTGCACTAACATTACTGCTGTTCAATAACTGAAACCAGCTATATAAAGGCGAATAGAGAAATCGCCTTTTCTCTATTACGAAAATGGTGTACTGACAGACATCCAATTATCTCATCATGGTTAATATATACTGTTATTTGAAATCTTGAAAGTTATGTATGATGCAAATAAGAAGTGATATTTTTCAAATTAAAACTGAAGTAAATCAATCAGTTAAACATCAGTATAAATCCATTGCAAAAAACAAACAAACAAACAAAAGAAAAAACGAAAATAAAACCCTAAACGAAGTCCAAGTGTTATTCTTTGATCTTCGAAGATTTGAATGAAATTATATGCACTTACTTGTCATCTGTCTGTTCTAGCTCAAACATCCTTTTACGTACATATTCAGCTGCTTCTTCATTAGATACAAAATCCCAAAATCCATCTGAGCCCATTAAAAGAATGTCATTATCAGACATTTCAGAATCATTTAAATCATATACTCGCACCTAAGGGAAACAAAAAAAAAATGTAAAGTATCTTAAAACACGTGTATCTTTCTGTAACTAAAATACTTTTTATGGCATAAGCAGCTATAGGGCTTTCCTATAAGTAGGTTATCTCCCTTGGCTAGGCGGCGCTCCATGTAGACAATTAAACTTCCGCAGACTATCCACGCCATTGTTATTGTTTTACGTCTTATCATGAATATAAAGCAGCTCGATAATTCAGCTATCGAAGTACTTACTGTGCCTGAGTTAAAGAAATATTTAAGATTATATGGACAGTATGTTACTGGAAGAAAGGTGGACTTGACTGAAAGGTTGAAAGGTATAAAAATTCTGTCGATGAAGAATGTTAACAAAGTAAATTCATCGGACGATAAGTCTGAAGTATCGGACGATACTTCAGACAGGAATAAGCAGAAGCTTATATCTCCTCGCAGTGAAGTATTGCCTGATTCCA
>NC_068981.1:55640531-55648578 GCF_001194135.2 Octopus bimaculoides | reverse complement strand
TACAAAAATAAGAGGAATGACCAGCAAAAGTGGACTCCTATATATATATTCAAAAATAGGAGGAATGACCAGCAAAAGTGGACTCCTATATGCTAGAAATAGATGCCGAATCGGCATCTATTTCTAGCATATAGGAGTCCACTTTTGCTGGTCATTCCTCTTATTTTTGTATGTAATATAATTTTAATCTTCAGATTTTTTTAATATGCTAGACCACTGGTTCTAATTGATTAATATCAATTTCTACCCTTATTAATAAATATATAAAGAAACATATCTGCAGAAGTTAAAGCAAGTCACTGAGCATGCGTACATGTCATACGGGAGAGTTCCAATCAGGGGTGGATAACAACCTTATAGGAACCCCCTATAGTGGACAGTGCTACAAAACATAATCCTTACAACTTTTGCTAATTGAATTACTTAATAAAAATACAAATCGTGAAATGGTTGGTGCTGTAATTGTAAATATGTGTCCAGCATCATGATGTGGTAGTAACTTGTTCCTTAATTAAGTTCTAATTCCTAATTTAGAAACACTTGATTTACAACCCTTTGAGAAAACTAACAACACAAATCTCTATTTTCCTCTCCGATAAATTAGAAGTTTTATGTAAAAATTTTTGACATGTAGTTGAGAAGTCAGTGGTTTGCATCTCTTGTATTATGTTTAGAGCCAGCACCAAGTGTATCCAGTCTGACTATCAGTACTTAAGTATCACATGATGGAATGGTTCCTCATTGTAAGCAGCAACAACATTATAAAGCTGTTGATGTGTGTTATTGGTTTTTCAATAAGCTTAGCTCCTCTTGTGGATGTGAATAAAAGAGGATTTAGATCCTACTAGTTTCAATAGTTGCCTCTCAGAATAAATGAAACTACAATCTACAGGGTTGTATAACAAGGGATCTCACTTCTAACAATCATGTTCTTCAACACCTTCAACCTTCCTCCATCTTCTTCACTCACCAGCAGGGCTCTAACTTTTGAGAAGTTCAGAAAAAACAATGTTGTTGCCCTAGACATTAACAAAGCCTTTGACTGTCTTGCAAGCAAATCTTCCTGCATACGGGTTCCACCCATATTTCCTATCTGCATTATGTATTGACAGAGCTCTTTTTTCCCGACTCTCAATCAACTCTGGTGTTCTCCTGATTTAGTTTTGTCCCCAACTCTTTTCCTTCTATACATCAATGGCATACTTGCTGTTACATCTAACACTGCCTACTCTTATGCAGGTGATATGACCCTTCATTCTTCCTTATCTGTCGCCACCAAACATGATCCACACACAGCCTAGATACCAGATACCAAACCTGCATTGATTCCATAAACAGATATCTTGAGAGCTTCCATTACTTTAGCATAAAGTAAAATATTTATATTCTATTTTCTTAACTTCACAGGAAAAAAACCACATTGAGTAAACATCTGAATAGATGACTACTTACCTCAGGCACACAAGATAGAAAAGGCTTCAGATGTATATTTGAAGACATTACATAAAGATCATGATCACCAAATCCCCGGCTTACTCGTATTGTTCCCATTAAACAAGCCTGAAATAATGATGATAAAATAATGATATTCAAAACTGGCACAAGGTACAAATTTTGTGGGTCAGATGTAGTTGATTTAATCAACCTAAATGCTTATTTTATCAAGCCCAGAGGATGAAAGGCAAAGCTGGCCTGGATAAGATTTGACTTGAGAACTTAAACTGCCAATAAAATAATCATAGAAATTTTAAAATATGCTGAATGAAGAATGTTTCAATATAGCTATGTTGACACAGCAAATTTTCTCTATTGTGAATTTTATATAATAATAATAATAATGAAATTATCGTGTATAGTGCTCAGGTGCACTACAACACATCAAAGGTGCATGTATAGTACATAGAATTATGTACAAAAGTCAAGAAAGTGAACAGTGCAAGAGTCATGATGTGAGTGTATGGTGGGGGCAGACATAAAAAAGTGTTGATAGAAAAGAAATTTGTTTAAAAGTATTTATGCATTTCAGTTTCTGATTCAGAAAGTTGTTTAAGCGATCCTTTGAAATCTAAATTTTTGATTTTTCTGAAAATGTTTGTATCTTACAATTTTGGCAACTGCTGTACCAGAGGACCTACTTGACTTCAGTGACAAATGTAAAGAAAAAACAAAGAACATCTAGATGAATACTGGGTCCTCAGATTTACTCCTAAAGTAACTAGGAAATTCATGATTTACTAGACTCTCAGGGTTAATGGTGGATCTGAAGCATTAATATAAAGAGAATTACTGCAATTTTGAGTGGTTGGCGTTAGGAAGGGCATCCAGCTGTAGAAACTCTGCCAAATCAGACTGGAGCCTGGTGTTGCCATCCGGTTTCACCAGTCCTCAGTCAAATCGTCCAACCCATGCTAGCATGGAAAGCGGACGTTAAACGATGATGATGATGATGATGATGATATCAGTAACAGTGGAGATAGCATGCATGTGCAGCCTCTGCCAATATCTAAGAATTGAGTAGCATTATACATGCCAGTGTCTCTTCATCTTGAACTACAAGGCAATAATACAGCAAGACAGTATCTAAGCAATTATTCAAGCCAAAAGAAATAGCAGCCAAATCTACCTCAAATGACATCCTACCATCTCGAAAAAGAAGTACACACTGTATTGTAGGTCTAGATAAACTATGTTTGAAATGAAAATTAAAAAAAAAAAACAGGATAATTACAGCTTGCTCCATCAGGAGCAAAAATAAAAAGATCAAACATGAAACCTCCAAATTAAGTATCAAATTAAAAATCTACCACATATATGCATATCGTATAATATCATATCTATATATACTTGAATAAAAGAAGGGTAAAAATATCGCTTGCCAAAGATGAAACCGAAAGCTTCAAAAAAACCACCAATTCTACGATAAATACACACACGAGCAATGCAATGAACACTTTAAAAAATAAGCCTACCTTCAGGATGGAATTTGAAGATAGTTTAACATACCCTAATATCAACTGATTTCATGCTATGCATGAGAAAACATGCTTTGCAATCTTCAGTTAGAGATATTAACATCTATTTCCAAAATATCCACTACATCAACTCGTGTGCATTTCGAACTTTAAACGTCCTGCTCTGTTTAAAGAGAAAACTATCGTAAACAATAAAAAAGTAACTATATGAAAGCATTATTGCTGTTAAAAACAGCAAAAATGAGGCGGTTAGCAAGACTTCTACCTTAATAGGTATAATATTAAATATTTGAATAAAAGAAGGGTAAAAATACTGCTTGTCAAAAATGAAAGTGAAAGCTTAAAAAAACCACCAATCCTATGATAAATACACACGAGCAATGCAATGAACACTTTAAAACCACCTCATTACTGCTGTTTTTAAGAGCAATAATGCTTTCATATAGTTACTTTTTTATTGTTTACGATAGTTTTCTCTTTAAACGGAGTGGGACGTTTAAAGTTCGAGATGCACATGAGTTGACATAGTGAATATTTTGGAAATAAATGTTACTATCTCCAACTGAAGATTGCAAAGCATGTTTTCTCATGCACAGCATGAAATCAAAAGGTCACAGATGCTAGGCCTTTTTAAATATAATAGTACCTTTACTGGGTCACCATCTTAATATTCATTTCACTTTAACACATTATGTTGTTAAAAATTAACTGCTATGATTTTAACATAATTAATATAAGACAGCTACTGACATGACTTGAACTTTATACCTTAAGTTATGTACTGCAATTTCTTTCTGCTTTTTTAACTACAGTTTTTTTAATCTCCTTAATATAAGACTAACTCACTAATGCCAAGTAACTAATGACTTACAAGAGATAAAATAATACAGATAAAAGTGCAGAGATAAATTAGAAGAGATGGGATAGCAGCTGCTCTAAAGTATAATCAGTAATCAGGCATGTGATAGATACACAGTTCAAGTTTCAGCAGTGGACCTGCAGCCCTTTTCTTGAACTGATAGCATTTAATATCATCATTTTGTCCGGCCCAGTTAAGAGTAGCCTTCATGCATCAGGTGATATATGCTTGAGAAGACCTGTTGAGTCAAGTAAAACTAACATTGTAGCTGTGGCCAGTGCCCCCTGCTGGTGGCACATAAAAAGCACCATCTGAACATGGCCAATGCCAGTACCCACTGACTGGCTCTCATGTCGGTGGCACGTAAAAAGCACCATCAGAACATGACCAATGTCAGTATTCACTGACAGGTGCCTGTGCCAGTGGCACATAACAAGATCTATCTGAACGTGATCACTGCCAGGCCCGCCTGACTGGCTCCTGTGCCGGTGGCACATAAAAAACACCCACTACACTCTTGGAGTGGTTGGCGTTAGGAAGGGCATCCTGCTGTAGAAACATTGCCCGATCAGATTAGAGCCTTGTGCAGCCACTGACTCTCCAGACCTCAGTCAAACCATTCAACCCATGCCAGCATGGAAAACGGATGTTAAACGATGATGATGATGATTTTAGTAAGCTAGAAAATTTAGAGAATACGAAGCACAAAAATCTAAAAAAACTTGCACATTTTTGAAATGTCTTACACTAAGAGCTGAAGAAATTCTTCTCTACTTACCTGTTTTCCATCTCCACATATTAATGGTGGTTTAATATCATCACATGTAATAACCTTAGGGCTCCTAAAAAATAAAACAACCTCATTAAATAAGTGATGAATCATTCAGGTGAAAATGTTTTAGATTAGTCTTATGCCAACTTCCCTGTACAACTGGTTTCTACAGTTTTGATCAAGAATACTGTTCTCATTCACAGTTGCACTTTTTTCTGCACTGTTTACTTGTTTTCAGTAATTTACCCTAGTTGTTCATCTTACAATTCTTTTTTGGAAACAATTTCATAGCTCTTTAGGTTTCAACTGCTACAGTAATGCAATATAATAATTTTCATGTTAAACCAATGGGAGATCTTGTATGCAGTTGCAAACCTGCAAAATATAGTTAGCCAAAATTTCATTCAACTATCATTAAAAAAAAGGTTACACTGGCCAATGTAATACTTCGTATTCATTAAAGCAAAATGACCATGACCATACATATGGACACAGGCCCACATATATAATTAAAAAGTTTGCTTCACAATCATGTGGTACTGGATTCAATTCCAGTGTGGTACTTTGAGTAAATGTCTTTTACCACAATCTCAGGTTGACTAAAGTAGTGAATGAATTTGACAAGGTGGAAACTGAAAAGAAGCCCATTGCATGGACTGTATCAGAGGAGCTGTGGTTTCTCTTTTCTTTTTCTCCCACTGGTCTTGACATCCCTGCAAAGATCATGAGCACAGTCCTTCTTTCTCTATTCAAAAGCAAAAAACAAGTAGCTCTATGCTACTGTAGGTGGTATTTCTTTTTAATGTGGCAAATTTACATATTGTTGAAGTAATTGTTCTTACAATAGGATATCATGATGTAGAAACTTGTTTGTGAGCAAGTCAAGCTAAAGGAGGGAGAGTTCTCTTGCCCAGCATAAACACTAACATTTCACTTTATGAGCATGTGATCAGAAGTTATTCATGTTAATCTCATAACCAGTATCTGCCACTGTGTTATTTACATACAAATATAACTAAATAAATGAAAATCTACTCACCATCCTTTCATATAACCTGTTCGGCGTAATACTTGTTTTCCTAGATCCTTTTTCCATATATTTCTAGAAAACTGTGATGGTGAGAATTCTTTTTGAAGTAAACTGGGGTTATCTAAAGCCTGGAAAACAAATATGATTAGATCTTAAAAATACCATTCTATTGAATTTTATAAATACTTGAAAATTTAACTGAAGAAAACTAGTTTAAAATTGGGAAACATTTATATTATTAATCAACATCAAGTGATGTGTTGTATTTGGTAGACTGTCTAGACTTCATTAAATGTAGTTTGTAACCTTTATGTTTTAGTTTCAAGTCCTGCCAGAGACCAAATTTAGTTTGCATGCTTTCCTAAGCTCAATAACTAAGCTACAAATATTTTCCTGTTCTTGATTTTCAAACTGATTATTTCTCTATCAAAAAATCATCCCAATTTTCAGCTAAATGAAATCAATATAGTGAACCTATAATATCTAAGTAAAGAATACTGTTGCGACTTTCCATTTCATAAATAATTTTTTCTTTGTATTTAAATAAAAATATCTTACATAATAATATCCTACCATACAATAACAATATCAAGATGTCCAGTCATTTAGATAATTTAAGTTGCAGGATCAACTAGAATCAATTAAGTATTATTTCTCCATAAAATAAAATTTTTCATAAAGTGTTAGGTTTGACAATAAATAATTATTGTACACATATAGCTTCTTCCCATATCTACATATACCAAACAGAGTCAGTCCAGTGTGATTGCTTTTACAACAACCAAGATTTATGTACAAAACAAATAAAAAAGTAAATTAAAAAACAATAACATCAAAGATAAAAATAAAAAGTGTAGTTCCATACCAGTTGCTGAATCCTTTGTCTCTCAGTATCTGGAGTAAACTCCTGTGACATACACACAATGTCATTCTTTCTAATTATAACTGCCCTTTAAAGAGAAAACCAAGAAGGGCAAATGCTGCTATTTCAAGATTAAAGTATGTTGCAAGTACAGAATGACAAGAAATATTTCAAAAAGTGAGTAAGCAATTTTCACATGGGTGCTATTTGGCTCAATCATATTATATATTAAAATATATTAAAAGATTAATTGAAGAATTAAAGTATAACCACTCTAAGTTTATGATCACTCACTCACTCACTCACTCATGCACGCCTGCTTCTTGTGCTGTAATATACTACAAAAACCAATTACCTGCTATCTCCTGCTTGGGCTACATAAAGCTTATCATCTAATAACACAGACACCAGTGCAGTGCAGCCACCAGCATTAGGACACAAATGTCTTTCTTGGTATATTAAGTCATCCTAGGAAAAACAAAAAGATGTTTTTTTTTAATGGTCCCAAACTAAACAATAGACATAATGAAATTAGACATAATTCTCGAAGAACAATACAAACAATAACATGCTTCTTGTTCAGTAAGCCAATATTGAGCCAACTTTTCATGTTTCGAAGTGGTATATGGACAGAAGCCCTCAAATTGTAATCTACAATCATCAGTCACTCTTCTACCACACTCCCACTCCCACTCCATTTTTTTTTCTCCTCCACCTTCATACCCTGCTCCTTGTTCTATTTCCCCTTTTGGTTATGTTACCTTGAATGAACAGAAACAATGTAGTCAAACCATCCAACCTATACCAGCATGGAAAGCGGACGTATTATGATGATGATGATGATGATGATTATATATATATATATATCTATACTATATATAAAACAGAGATGTGTGTGTAATCGCTTTTCACGTGAAATCGACTTCACCAAATGCTTCCATACTTGTAATGCATGAATAATTTGACCTCGGATAAATGTTAGGCTCTTCATTTGATTTTTTTAATTAAAAATAAATAATATTGCTTTATATTTAAGATTCACTTCTTTAAAAAGGTTCCTCAATGTCAACTTCCGGTATTGACGTAACAACGGCAAAAAGCTTCACTCTCTATTTTGTGTGTGACTGTGTGTGTTCGTGTGTATGATAGAGAGAGAGAGAGTAAATACTACATAAACACCGCTCTCTCACACACATACACACGCACACACACACCCCTTGACTCACTCACACTCTGTCTCTTACAAACACACATACATAAATGTATACAAACATATTTACAAAGACACATGTGTGTATGAGCGCGCGTGCGTGTTTGTAAGACACAGAGTGTGAGTGAGTCAAGGGCTGTGTTGTCATATGCATACATCCAAAGATGTATGTATATTTAAGCATGTACATATACATGACAACAAACCTCTCTCTCTCACTCACACTCTGTCTCTTACAAACACACACATACATAAATGTATACAAAAATATTTACAAAGACACATGTGTGTATGCGCGCGCGCGTGCTCCGGTATTGACGTAACAACGACAAAAAGCTTCAC
>NC_068981.1:55611470-55639947 GCF_001194135.2 Octopus bimaculoides | reverse complement strand
ATATAAAGTTTTCTTAATAATTCATAAATTATGAATAAGCTAATGGGTCAATAAACTTCAAAACAATGCTTACCATTTCAAAGAAGGTAGTCTCAAGGGCACCAATTATAAGATCATTAATTGTGATGTTATGATACGAAGAGTGGACTTTCTTTGACAGCATGCCTAAATCAAGTAACTTAGTTAAATGTTTCTGGCAAAAAATAAAGAAAGAAATTCATTAACAATGGCAGCAACATTGTTAATAATTTTACATTATATAATTTGTTAAAATTAATATAACCTGAATTAAGCATATTGAATTTCAAAGTTTGACAATATACTTACCATGAGATATATATGGAGATTTTGGGATGCCATGACAGCAGTTCCATATCCACCATGTCCATCAAATATTCCAAAGTAGGTAAATTCTAATTTGTTCTACAATATCAGAAGATCTAGTTTTAGTTCCAACATAAACAGTAAGAGCTCTGGCAAGCATTTTCACTGATTGATTTTTTTTTAATTCACAAATAACTGAAATAGCTTAGATGGAGAAAATAATACTGAAAGCAATATATCTAATTAAATTTTTAAAATGTACTGATTAATAAGGTCTAACAAAAACAAGACAATTACAATAAATAGATTAAGCAGACAGCCTACATGAGCAACCATAGAAGCCACCAAAAGAGCAGTAGATATAGAAACAGTACTGAGATATATATTTCAAATTCTAAGGACAACCTGGCCTTTTACCCTTCTGGTGTCAATAAAATATGTTGCAGTCAAGCACCAGAATCAATTACATTGCCCATGTATTCTCTTAAAATTTTTGGTCTTGTGTTAAAGCTATAAATCAATTTATATGAGAAACACCATTGACTGAGATAATGCAACACTATTTAATAGGATAAAAGGTTTGTACATTCTGTTTGGCAATAAAACATTTATGTCAGTTTTACAATTTGATCCAAATCCGAACTATAGCTCATGTGTAACAGTTTATTCCTTGTTAAACTCCACAATGAAAAGAGTCTATCATAAAATAGATAGCCTACCAACATTCGAGCCACTAAGAGGTCAGATAAACTGCTAGTAACAACAGCTAAACTTTCTTCAAACTATCTCTACTGTTTTAGAAAAGGACACACTCACTGGATGATGGGTAAAAAATGAGATGGTCATGACTATAATGCATTTGATCATAGGTTTGCTCATTTGGGTCTTAGTGGGATAAAAACAATTTTTAATTTTGAGTGATTCAACAATAATTATTATGCAGCTATACAGAGAGTTTACTGGCCTACTGAACAATGTATAGTTTATATCTTTTCACCATCCAGCAGTGCCTTGCTTAGTTTATAGTTAGTGACCTGACTGAGATCATAGAATGAAGATACAAATGGCTTGTTACATTTAATGCTTCCAAGACAATCCTAGTATTTTCTCAGTGTCATTGAGAAATTATTGATCTTTTCTTGAGTAGGACTAATTTGAGATATGACTCTTATGTTATGTCTGTTGCCAAGGTGGTGGGTAAAATGGAAGGCTTGTTCTACTATTCAAAATATGTTCCAAACACCTACAGCTTTACTGTATATCTACAAAAGACAGATCCACACAATAATGAAGTACTGTTCATATATTTGGACAGTTTCCTCCAAACACGTACAGTCCATGTTTGATAGATTGCTGATTCAGATGAATAAGCTAGCAGGTGATGAACTCTTTTCATCATTAAAACTACCCTATCATTGACTGAATATCACAAGATTAGCCCTTTTCTACTGATACTTCCATAGGTGTTCAGAGGAGCTACTTTTCTTGGTCCTGCCAGTCGGAGAAACTCAGTTTTCTAAATTTAGCAAATCACATTTGCACTTCTTGAATATTACATCAGTATATTGCAAATTCTATGCATATAGCTTTTTCCTCCAGAACAACATTGTTTTCCTTGATCTCTTTGAGTTAACAATACCTTGTCTAATATTGGTGATTGCCTTCATTTTAATATTAGCTGTTCCTTTCTAACTCTCTCATTACATTTATATTTTTTTATTGCCATCAGTTTTTGTTTGTTATCATTCCATTGTATTTCATCTTCTATCATTTATTTCACTGCTATTTTTGTTATCTCAGATATACATGTGCACCCCTTTCCTCTAAACCTTTGTGCTGATGGGCCTTGCTTGATTTCAAGGAGAGAGAGGGAGAGAGAGAGAGAGAGAGAGAGAGAGAGAGAGAGAGAGAGAGAGAGAGAGAGAGAGAGAGAGAGTAGAAACATACTACTGGAGAGAATGCATGAAACATACTACTGGAGAGAATGCAGTGATGGATAAAAGTAAGTAGCTCAGACTTAATGATTGTGTCATATGTTATATATAACATATAAAGTGAAGGTCTGAAATTGACAACTAAGAAGAGTTATATTTAAGATATAACATATGACACAGGTATTAAGACCTAGAAATAAATAACAGTAGGTTTTTGCTGTAGATTTACAGAAAGTAAACTAGAAAAATTTGAAACCAAGAGAGAGTATCTGTAAATATGGTTAGAATTCCAAAATTAGCAGGGCTGTATGATCCTGTTCATTGTTTAGTAATTTATGTATAATCATATTTGAACAGTTAAGGATAACCAAATAATCTATAGAGATCTTTAATATCAATGATATAAATTTCTCAGAAATGACATAAGAGAAATAAGCAAAATTTAATTTTACATACCTATGTGATGCATTTAATAACAAACTTTTAAAGTGAAACTCAAAATTTCTGCTCCATATTCCAAACTAAATAGTTTAGTTGAAATCCTGTCATTTTAAAGTGTAAAGCTTTCAAAATGTAAAACACTAACCTTTGACTCTTCTGCAGCAGTGCTATTTTTCTCAGAATTATTGGCTCCATTTCTCTCTATAGAATTGCACGAAGGGTTGGTCGGAACCATGTTAATATGTCGAGAAATGACACAGCGAACTGCCACAGCCTGATCTTCATTGTTGAGTGATTTACCAGCATTTATTACTCTGAAATTAAGCATATCGAAACAGCTTTATAAAATGGAAAATTCCAACATTGTTACTGTTATTTTACACAGTTACCACTCATTAAGCCAATATCATTGGAATCTGTGGAATACCAGATACCAGTGGTTAGATTTGTACATAAGTTTACTCTCAACAGTTGACTACTTCATCCCACATTTAAAATACTTTGTAAATCAGTACAAGCTAATTCATAAAAGAAAAAGAAACACTAAATGAAAAGCAAATAAAATTTTAATGCAGAAAGACTAAAACATAAATACAGGTACAATAAATCTGATGGCTTAAGTAAGAAAATTCATCACAGCTATTTTCAAAACGAAGATCTGAAATTGACAACTAAGCGGAGTTATATATCAGGATCACCATCTTTATCTTCAAAGGTAACTGGAACATCAGGAATTGGTGATGATGATGTAGCACATCTGGGTAAGCAGAAGTTAATGGCACCAGAGTTTCAAATGCTGACTCTTCTGTTGCATACTTTTGTGCTATTTTTCTGAGCATACTTTTCAAACAAAACTGTTTCATATAGTTTGGTCTTACTTTGATTAGTCTGCAGTGTATAAGTGTTCATTATTTATTATTCATTTCTAAACTGTATTGTTCCAGACCATTTACTACTCCTGCTATCAAGTGAATTAACCAACCAATTATTTCTGTTAAATCTTTCTAATTTTCTTCATGCTACTGTTTTAAATTAAGAAAGACATATTAGGAAAATGTAGTTGTAGATACACTCTCTGTGAAAAAGAGAGGATAGTCATGGTTGGAATGCCTTAGATAATAGGTATGCTAGATCAAAGCTAACCTGGAGCTAAACAACAACTCAGCTGAGACTTTGGCCACTCATTTATTTCTTATAATTTTATCACGTAACTAAGGTTCGAAATACCTAGAGTGTCAATGAAAGGGTTGTCTGAGGAGAGTTGATTTCAACTAATTTGAGCAGTGACTTGTAGTACCATAGATTGGAGGACTGTGATGAAGTTTATTTCAGTTGTTATAGTATTAAGTAGTTGAGAGACAGTTTATTCTAGACAGGAACAATGAGCTATCACAAGTTTTGTCACTGGAGATTTGGATAACATCACACTTGTTAGCTATAGAAAGAGCTTCACCTCTTCTAGAACTGAAATGAATTTGCAAGTGGTGGTGAGAGAAAAAAAAGCAAGCCTTAAGGAACACCTAGCACACTAAATTCCTTACTGAACCCTATTATTAACAAGTTTGATAAGGAATTTAATGTGCCAGGTGTCACTTTGCTGAGAGTGTCCTTCTACATGGCTTCAACAACTCTAATAAGCCATTATTAGGAAAAAAGAAACCGTTGTCATTGTCATTATCATCATTGTTTTTGTTAATAATAAGTGTAGGAGTGGCTGTGTGGTAAGTAGCTTGCTTACGAACCACATGGTTCCGGCTTCAGTCCGACTGTGTGGCACCTTGGGCAAGTGTCTTCTACTATAGCCTCGGGCCGACCAAAGCCTTGTGAGTGGATTTGGTGGATGGAAACTAAAAGAAGCCTGTCGTATATATGTATATATATATATATGTATGTGTGTGTCTATGTTTGTCCCCCCCAACATCGCTTGACAACTGATGCTGGTGTGTTTACGTCCCTGTAACTTAGCAGTTCGGCAAAAGAGACAGACAGAATAAGTACTAGGCTTACAAAGAATAAGTCCTGGGGTCGAATTACTTGACTAAAGGCGGTGCTCCAGCATGGCCACAGTCAAATGACTGAAACAAGTAAAAGAGTAATATCAGCAATAATGTTGCAGAAATTGCAGAGACTAAAAGACAATTAAATAGGCATATGGTATTTAGTAACATCATAGACTGTTTAAAACCCACTGAGGTTAACATTGCCTTTCATCCTTTCAGGGTTGGTAAGTAAGTACCAAGTCCTAAGTACCAGTCAAGTGCTAGGGTCAATGGAAGTTGATAACATCATTTCTTCAAAATTAATGACTGTGCTAAAGTTAGAAATTATTTTTTACAGTAGAAACATTAAAGCCTTGATGATGTCTTGTAACATTTAGTTACAACCTTTTACATTGTAAGTTTAAATTTTGTCAGCATTGAATGTAGCTCTCATCCCATCAGCCAACAACATAAGCAGCAGTCAAATATCAAATTAACCCTACTGTGCTTTCTCTGAGCATGTGACAATTTTAGACAATGGTGAGGTGATAAGGGCTTTCCATTTCCTTTTCTTTATAAGTTTTCATTACAAAGAAAGAAATCGTCATAAGTATCAACAATGAGTGTTATTACAGAAGAAATAAAATTATTTTTTTTAGAGATGAAAGTAGTGATTAAGATGAAAAAAAACCCTGATAAAAATAATAAATTTCACACACTGACATCCAAAATTTGATTATTAGGACTACTAGAAAGAAAATATGGAAAGACGTTATCAGTATGTTCAAGTGTCATCTGTATGAGGTAGAGATGATTTCAATTTGATTAGAGTCTGAGCATTTGTATAAGTACACATGCACACACACATACATACATATAATTTGATGAAGGGATTAAGAGGCTTTAATCCTCATATAGATAACAAATTAGTGCAGATGTGAACCTCAACTCTAGTTTGGTATACCAGATCATATTTAGGGTTAGATAACAATAATATTTAACCCATAAGTTTCATATTTATAAGTAGTGAACAAAGAGAAGTTGTGATGTTCATGTCTTTTTGAGATATATTAACATCTTAAAAATAAAACTATAATAGGAATTTCTTAATAACCAGGTCACGGATGTCATTTACAGAGAACTAATTGTATTGTAGCACAATGTTATGTAGTCATAACTGCTCTTAAGTCCCTATTGAGTAGTAGAGTGGATATTGTTGGTTCAGTACCAGTATGTAGTTCATGTACATACATCATAATCATAAAGTTAGATACATGTAAATTAACATTAAGAGATTAATTCTTAATTTCTTGGAACTATCTCCCTCTTTCTATGAGTGTTGCTAAAAACTTCAGCAGTGAAAAAGTTCAATTAAGAATTGTTTGATATAGCATTCAGTACAACATCCCCTTAATTTATCTCTCTTCTATTACTCTGCCTTTGCTGCTGTTACCACCACCATCATTATCATTTAGCATCCATCCTCTTTTCCATGCTTGCATGAGTTAGACTTCTTGAGACAGATCTTATATCATCAGATGTTCTTCTGATCATCAATCCTCAGTTGTTTGCGAGTACTGTAATATTTTTCTTAGTTCTTCAGATAATGAATAGCTCAATGGCTGAATATGTCTTTATGGAAAATTGTAAACAAATAACACTATTTGTGCAAAAAGTGACTTTGTTTTGAATCAGGCACACACATGTCAAAAGAAGGAGAAGACACAAACATACATTCACATATGACAAGCTTCTTTCAGTTTCCATTGACCAATTTCACTCACAAGACATTGGCCAACCTGTGGCTATAGTAAATGACATCAGTCAAAAGTACCCATGCAGTGAGAATGAATCCTAAACCTTGTTATTTTAAAGTAAACTTCTTAAACCCGTAGCCCTGCCTGCATTTATATCTTGTGTTCACTCATCATGGCTCTGCCCTCTAACTCTTTTCTCTCATTGTACTTTCCCCACAGCTTATCTACCCCCTCTGGCTTATTTCTATGACACTATTCAAACCTTTTCTTTCTTTGAACGATCCCTTTCAGTTTCTTCACCTATTTCTGTTTCATATTTCCTACCTCTTGTGGGTCACAAACAAATACAAGCTTAGTTCCTGGCATGAATAAGACCACCAAAAAACGGCAATATGAAAGGGGTTCAAAACAACAAACATATTGCATCATCTGTTGCAGGGATTAACAAGGGATACATTTGGATCTCAGGTAAAGGAATCTGTTAGAAAAGCATACTGCAATTTCCACCCAATGTTGCTATAACAAGCAATAAGACTGCAACTTCTTCTAGGTGTGACATGGCAGCACAAACGATGTGTTCCCTGGAATCCTGAAGCAGGTCCAGGAGGAGACAACATGAGGAATTGGGATGTCACAACCATTACAGGCGAAGAGCAGGAACCAGCAGAGGAGGCCAAATGCTATTGGCTAGATATAGCCAATGTCTCCTCTACAAAGTTCCATGGCTCTGGTACCATAAATTTCAGATGGAGGGTGAAAACTCCACTAATTAGGTATGATACCAAATATGTTAGCACAGGCAAGATTGAGAATACTCACAAGCCTCCAGCTGTATTATGAAGTGGATTCACCAGGTGGATGCTTAGGCTGAAGGAATGCCTGCTGTGTCTGTTGCAAGACCAAATACAAATTCTTCCTTGTTAAGGACTTACAGGTGCTTCATTCTGTGTGTGCCAGAAATCTTCTATATTCTGCTGAGGAAGTCAAAAGAATGATCTTTACATGCTGCACATGTGCTGAGATAAAACCAAGGTTTTATAATCCAATACCTGCTCATGTGATAAAGGCTACTCAGATATTTGAGAAACTAGGCCTTGTTTCTAAGTGACCTCTCCTCTCAACTACAAAACAAAACAAAAAGAAAAGAAAGAAAAAAAGAGAAAGCTATTTGCTGACCATTGTGGATGAATTCTCAAAGTTCTTTGCTCTCCCATGTGCAGATATGATTACCAACACTATTATAAAATGTTTATCTATCCAATCTTGTACCTAAACCAGCAGCATCCGAGTCTCCCAAATAAATGATACCTCAAGATGATGCTTCTACACTCATGAACAGATGGTTCTTCTGAAACAGACCATCAAGAGGTGGTGAGTAGAGATGATGAACCCCCTTTGACATCTACCTACTCTACTTTGCTTTCTTGTTATTTCACTCCTTTCACTTAAAGGACTATATATTATAATATATATATAGCCCCTGCCGGTGGCATGTGAAAAGCACCTTTCAAGCATTGGGCCTCACTGAAGCAAAGTGGCTGATGCTGGTGACATGTGAAAAGCTCAATTCAAGTGTTGGGCTTCATGGAGGCAATGACCAAGACCTTTGACATTATGTCATGCTTGAGAAGACCTATCAAGCCAAGTAAAATCGCAGTCATGGCAGATACCGGTGTCACGCAAATGGCACCCATGCCAGTGGCATGTAAAAGCACCCATTATACTCTCAGAGTGGTTGGCATTAGGAAAGACATCCAGCCATAGAAACCATACCAAATCAGACAGGAGTCTAGTGCAGCCAACCCATATCAGCATTGGATAATGGACGCTAAATGATGATGATGATTATGTGTATGTTTGTTATTAATGTTTCTTAATTTAGCTATCAATACTGGCTGACACGTAATGGAGTTTAATTTGAAAATGTGGGGATAAATGAATTATAATCAGCTGTTATAGAACTAAAGTTGCATCCTGTGTTTGTTGTACTACTGTGAATCATCCCTATTTCAGTTTGTATCAAGCACTACATGTTTTGTTTAATGGTGAATAAAACTCAAGAAAGGTAAGCTAGTTGTAATTTATGTCAGAGTAAGAAAAAAATCAGAAGGATATTATCTCTGCTGGCAATAAAGAAATTACTTGTCTGAACGAAAGGCCAATAATATGGGTATGAAAGGTAGTGAAACATGGGCATTGAATGTGTAGGATATGTGAAAGCTGGAATGAAATGATAGGAGAAAGGATGTATAATGTTAGAGTATGAATGTTCTATAGTTTTTAGACAATTATAGCCTACAAAAAAAATCTTATTAAATTCAAATTCATTGCTAGAGGTTGAAAGAGAGAAGCTTGTGATTTTAATAGAGATAATATTTCTCTTAACTTTTCTCTCTGATTTACAGTTCAATAAAATTTGTTTAGTCACCCAAACAAATACAAATTAACAACAATTAAAATTGAGATATTATACCATCATTACTCCAAGTATTTGTAGTGTTACTCACTTTCAACACAATTTTAAATTTTGTTATAGTGTATAAGTTAATAGAGCCATAATATATTTAACAAAAATGAGATTTATAAATACTAAAGTTTTCATATTTAAATGCTTGTAGTATAAAATTTAATATTTATTCTAAAACTTTAAGTTATGTTTGACAAAGCCATTTGGTTATAGGATAGAAATAACAATGAGTATAAAAATAATAAATGGAATACAATTAATGAATAAAATAAGAAAACTATGAGACAAAGAGATAAAAAAAAAAGAAAAATAGAAACAGAAAGAAAGGAAAGAATACAGAAAATTTTAAAAAAGAGAATTAAGAAAGTAAAACAGAGACAGAGAGGCATAGTTGTGATAAAGAGGAATGAAAGGTATATGGCATATTATTACTTTAAAACAATCAAAATCCTACAGAATAACAATAAAAAAAAAATCAAGAGTGGAAATTAAAGAATACCACAATAACATTACACAATCAATCTGTTTTAACAACTGGGCCAGTTATACAGATGCGTCACATTCAGACAATGGGGTAGGACCTTTAAAAATAATAATAATACACATATGAGCTTCAGATTACATCATGATTTCACAATATTTGAGGGAGTGTGTGGCAGGGTATAGCGTCTTTAGATTCTGTTAAAGAAATACCATGAGAAAAAGATTTTTTTTACCAACAGTTCATTCAAACCTAAAACTATTTCAGTCAAGAAAAAGTAGGTGGATTTAAAAAAAGATTTGTGAGTAATCTTCTGAAATGAAATAATTATTTATCAGAAAATAATAAACATGTAATAATTATTTGGATACCCAGCCATACAGATATTAAAGGAAAGAGGAAAGCAGTTGAATTAGCTAAAGTGGGAGCATAAAAAGTACTAATAGATATAAGACTGCATTCCAAATCTACCATGAGTTAAGCCATTCGGTACAAACATAATAAGTAAAGGGTGGGAAAAATATCAGAAAGACCTAAAAAATGAACTACTGAACTTTAATCCTTCATTATCGCAGCCAGATCTATTAAAATATCAGTTTCTGAGTAAGGTTAACAAATATTTTGTTGGTTTTGTAGTGAAGCTTCTCTCTCTCTTTCTGTTATATATACATGAATGTGAACGTAGCAGATAACAGCTAGCCTTCGGCTGCATATTTGACCCTGTTGTGTCTACCACTCTGATTGGTTGGTATTGGTGCATTTTGTCTCTTGTTCTATTTTGCGCCAGGGTGCAACCCAACCAATCGCCGCCTTCAGTAAGGTCACGTGGCACAGTTTTCTGAACCCCGAATGCTAACATGACTTTCTCCATGCTGTTTGTGAAATGCTTCACCAAGGTTAACAGTGAATACAACCTGCAAGAACTCCTGTACCAAGTAACCGGCAACAGCATTAAAGCCTCAACTTCTTACACAACATGTGTCTTTCTTCGGCTCTGCCTTGACGCCACGACTTCTTGGTACAGCACTTCAACCATTAGATACGAACTGGTATTTCCCATCCTTGTGCCTGGACTTTCTTCTAATGTCCTTATAGACTCTTTTCTATGCTCTGTATCTCTTGCATTCGCATACACATATTTGTATACACACACACTTTGTTTACACGACAGCCTGTCTAATATTATGTTTTATTATGTCGCACTCACACACACACATGGACATTCAAGTTGACAACCAATGAAACCTTTCTCTTATACCTTTTTACCGGTTGTGTCTCTCTCTTTTTCTTGGCACTTAACTCATTTTAACCTCATTTCATTTTTTGTTTATATATTTGTGCCGACCGTGTGATGCGCTAAAGGGGCCATTCCTTCGTCACCATCTCCTGGTTGCACAGTCGTTAGAGTTTCAAACAAATGGCTGCTCACATCATAGAAGAAGGGTGGGAGTTACCAGAATGAAACCAGAAAGAGATAAAACAGTGGTGATGAGGTGTTAGGGGTGAACCCTCAAGGTACAGGTGAGTAGAAGCATGTGTGAACAGAACAGATTGTATGGGTAGGTAGAGGTTGCAAGAGTGTATAGGTGAGTGTGAGAGAAATGGAGAATGGGTGAGAGGGTGAATATAATGACGGATAGGTGTTGAGGGATGATGAGTAGGGATAATAATTAGGGAAGATATGGAAGAGTAGGTGACAAGAATGCACATGTAGACCATTTAAAGATATAAACTTTGGAAATTCATCACTTATAAAAGCAGAACCATTAGCTAATACATAGTTGTTTGGAAGGTCATGTGTTGCAAAAACAGATCTAAGTTTTTCAACAGTTGCTAGAGAAGGGAAATTTCAATCCATCTAAAGTATCTACAACAATCAAAACCATCCTGCCAGAAATGGCCCTGTATAATATATATGTGGATGGATCTATAAACTCAAAGGCTGCTCCCAGAGGTGTATTGGAATACTGATCAGCATGTTGGCATACATCTGACATTCACTGCAACCTCTAACATGAGTTTCTATGTCCCTATTCATTTTTGGTCACTGAACATGGCATCTGACTAGTGCCTGCATCCTACTGACATCTGGATGTGTGTTCAAAAGTAAAGTTGACTGAGCACTATCTACCTTAGATTGAGAGGAATAATTACTCTGGCACCCCAAAGAAGGTAACCATCATAGCTAATTCAGAGTTGCATAATGAGGAGAGCAATGACAATGGCTGATTTGTTTATGTCTACAGATTCTTGTCATCCCATCCTCTTTTACAACTGGTATTACTGAAGAATCCCATTTTGAGTAATTTTCAGACTGACAAATACCTTCTTGCACTAATTTGTTGAGCCTGACTTAAATTCCTTCTTTTGGGGAATATGGAACAAGCCTAGCTTTGGAAAACACTGGTACAGCTTTGGAGTCAATATTCTTTAATGTACTTATAGCTTTACTGAGTACCCCACCATACTCATTTTTTTTTAGAACAACCAGTTTTTGTTGCATGACTATTTTTGCACTGTTTGTAGGTACAATGCTGAACAATTTCTCCCAGTTGAGTGTGTTATAACCAATTTTGACTCAGCAGAGCCTGGCTCTTTCCCAGGAGTGACCATAGGGAATGTCCTTTTTCTGACTTCAACAGTTCCTAGAGGAGTACAGTTTTCTCAGTGTGGGTGCAAAGTTTGATGGTAGTTGGCTGAATTTGTAATGGTCTGGTAATTCCTTGCAGTTGGGTAAGAGTAGTTTCATTAATAACCAACAAATACTCCAGTATCAACTTTTATGGGTAAGTAAATCCATTGACGCAAATGTTGGCAATCATGGGATCAGTATGGTGCTCCCTTACTTTATACATATAAATATCTGTTTGGCCGTTGAAAGTTGGCGACATGGTGGAATGATCATTTCAAAGTATATGGGTAGCATGGTTAGGTTTTGAGTGTTGCTCAGATCTTGCAACACATTTTAATGATGTGTCATGGGTTTTTATAGTAAAAACATTCCTTAACTTTGAACACACATACTAGGAATGCTGTTGGTTGCCCTTCAAACTTTGCTTAACTGATGTCAAGTGTTCTTGGTTTTGAATTATTGCTGATTTGACCATGATAGACTTCATGGTACTTTCACTGAAAAGTTGTAACTGGATTCTGTCATTTTCAATGCCACACACAAGATAGTTTAACATGTCATATAGAGTGGCATATACTCAGTTATTTGATGTAATGCCAACAGATACTTTCTGTAGTTTCCCTGGGTAAACTGTTGTGTTTATTGAATCTAAACCTTCCAATAACAGGGTTGGGTATGGATTACAGATGTTTAGTTATTGATTCGACTAGGTTTGTGTATGTATGGTCATGGAGTTTGGTTGGAACAATAAAATGCAGAACAAATTGTATGTGGGGGCATCATAGGCACTGAGAAGTATGGCTCTTTCTTTGCCTGCATCTTTAATAACATCACTATCAACACAAACTTAATTCAAAATTTTCACCATTAAATTCATTTATTTTAACATGTCTAAAAGTGAATGTCCTGGAACTGTCACAAACAAACTCCAGAATGTGTTTGTGATCAAATCAGTTCCTACTTATTCGGATGGCAAAAACCTCATCACCAATATTGTAGTTTCTAGATGAAGAGACACAACAGATTCATCTTTATGGCAAATGAACTCTTGCAAAAAGTTCGCCCACAATAAACCAAAACAATGTTTTATAGGCAGTGACATAAAAGGAAAAAGATTAATTCATGCTATGTGCAGTCTTTAGTAACTCTCTTAATGTGTGAGCATAACAACAATCACCTTGAATCTCTCTCTTTCTCTAATGACCACCAGTACAGCTTTCATAAAACAAGATTTACTAAAGATCCACTCTCCTATGATATGCACCAGTAGAATTTTTACCTTTGAAAACTTTGGTAAAAACAATGTTGCAGTCTTTGACATTAGAAAAGCTTTCATCTGTTTCTGGCAAACAAATCTCTTGGTAAAACAGTTCACCTATGGGTTTTATCCATCACCTTGGCATTGCTGCTGGTGCTGTCTCTGACCCCTCATTCTATCAATTCTGATGTGTTCCAGGACTGAGTTTTGTTCCTCATACACTTCCTCCCATACATTAATGACTTAATTGCTTTTAACTCAATGCCCACTCCTAAGGAAATGATTCAACACTTTATTCTTCAACCTTCTACACCCAAACATTATTCATATTCAATCTAGACATCTGACACCAAATCTATAATGCTCCACGAAAAGGGACCTTGAAAACAGCTTCCAATGGGGGTATTGCTAATCTTGTCTGCTTCAACTGCACAAAGTAACAATCGCTACACCAACCAACAAACTTTATCCCACTTCCCTAGTATAGGTTGATGCAAATGCTAGGCTCCAACATAACTAAGAATCTCTCTAGGTGAACACCCTCAACATAACCAAATCTGCAACTAAAAAACTGGTCAGAAAATACTTCAGTCCTCAGCAACTAAAATTCTCTATGAAGCGCAGGTCTACATTATTAGAGTACTGTTTCCACATGAGACAATGCTGTTGTTACACACACACAGACATCCTTGATTGCTTCTAAATAAATGCTCATCAACTGATTGGCATGGATTTACTCATTAACACTCCAACCTCTGGTCTACAGAATGTTATTTACTCTCTCTCTCCTTACTTTTTCTACTTTTTCTTTTAACTGTTACTAGAGCAGCGTCTGCTTACGAGTTGGCTTGTTCAATCACTCATCTCTCCTCCTCTCATGACCCATATTCTCCTCCCACCCCGTATTAACCACTACATCCAATATTTCCTCCCACTAGAATGTAGTACCTCTGGAATTCCTTGTTCATTTCTTTGAAATTTAAAATGATGTTGCTTTAATTCTTATAATAAAATGAAAATGTCATTTCACATGCAGTCAACATATTTATACTCTTATATTTATGTACTTGTTATCATTAAAAGTAAAACATTATGATGAAGGGAACGGGTACAATACCAAAACTTTCACTATCATATCGCTTTTCATGATATTAGAATGTGTAATGAGATGGATCTTCTTTAGAAAATTAAACAGCATTTCAGATTTTACCGAAATGTTCCTTTGGCATTTCTTATTACTTGCCTGACAAAGTTTTTCTCAATGTTTTTCAATCCAAATAATAATGACAATTGAAGTAAATATAAACGTATTTAATATATTTCGTTTGCCTTACACTTATGAATTTATTTAGTTTTCATTTATTAGTACATTTTCATACTTGAGAGACTGAAGCAATAGCATTTCAAATTTTTTCATTATTTTGTTTGGGTATTCTACAATAAAGCCGATTTGACTGTTATTTCTACCGATCATATAAAGACTTCTCTACATAGCTGATTCGTTTAATTTGTGGTTCAAAATAATATAATTTTTGTCGAAATTCGAGTACTTATTTTTATTTAAAAAAATATTTTCAAAACAAGATATCCGGCATGAGACGCAGGAACAGCGAAGAAAATATTAAATTAATAAATACAACGAATGTATTAATGTCATTGTCTGGCGCTCCTTAGTGTTTACTGTTTGGAACATCACTTCCGTCTATTTTAACGGGAAATTCAACATCATAGAAAGTTTGGTGGTGTTGTTTGTTATCGTGTACAGACATCAAACCGATATGAGTCCGAACCTAAATGATAAATACTTTTTCACACACACACACACACACACACACATATATATATATATATATATATATATATATATATATATACTCATACAAACGTATGCAAGGAGCTGTGTGTATGTGGAAATATGACGTTCAAACATCACCGAACTCTTGAAATGCAATCAAATATAGTCAAATGACTTGGCTTACTAACTTAACAACTGATTAATTAACAAATTATTCATGTTATAATTGTTAATTTCTTTGTTTTCACTTTTGTGATCAGAATGATATTCCTTTAGAAAGGTGTTCAATACGCTGAAGTAAATCAAAGTCTTGGTGAAATGATGTCTAATAAAAGTTGATAGAACTAGTTTGAAAAGAACACAAAAATTACTTACTCAGCATAGCCAGCCTTAATAGGAATCTTATTGATGTCATTAGGGATAACTGCTGGTCTTTTGGTTTGATCTCTTGACTGTTTTACCTGTTCAGAGTCCATAAAGAGAAATGTAGGTCGTGTGTAAGGGTAAGCAGTAGATTCTGCCGATGTATCCGATGTTCCGGAAAAAAGTTGTGAGGATGTCGAAGAACCATCATTTACTTCAGCTTCTGTTAGGCGCCGGGAACCATTTACGCGTTGAAAATTATCTGATTTGATTGAAGAAGTACCAAAAACACTACTAATAAGTTGACGAACTCTGCTGGACATGATCGGCCAAGTCGTCGAAAGATGGCCAGATGTTAAGCCAAGAGCTTTGAAGGCAGCTGATTTGTCAAATCTTTCTTCCAAATTACTGTCGTGTAGTCGTTAACGACTCCCTCAATTACACGCTCTGCCTCCCCTTCTCTCACAGATGACACTGTTAAACAGGATTTGGCCCGCTTACCACCTCATCTATAATTCCTCACACTTTTTCTTTTTCAAAATTCATGTAAGTCAGCTCATAACAAAAACACAGACAAGTTTTCGAAAAAAAGAATCATCGATTTTGTGAATGCTAAACTACTTTAGATATTTTTTGTGACAGTCAAGTGAAGAGAGATAAAACGGAAGAAAAGTTTAAAAACTTTGCCAAATTTTCACATTTTTCATTAAAAAACAGACACACAGACACAAAGCGTTAACTTCGAAGTCACTTAAGTCAAATCCTTGTCATCTGCCAAAGTCTTTGTTGTCATTTCTCCCTTTCCAATAATAAAACTATTTTCTAAATTTTGCTTTACTGTGTTTTATTCACACCAACTTTCATCAGCTTCATGGAAAAATTAGACAATGAAATTTATCGAAACAAAAACTGGAATAACTGTCAAATTACATGCAGTTCGTATTTAATAAAATGAGAGTTTTATAATTTCTGTTGTACTTATTTTTTTTAGCAATCGAAGTCGATTTTTAGCGTTATGAAAATAGAAAGACAAAACAACCGTTTCTCTTTTACGTTTCTTTTCTGCTTTGCCAGATGATGACTCATTCCATAAAGCAAAGACGTCAAAATTTTTGGGAAAATCCTTTATTCATAATTAGAATCAGTCGGCTTATATGGTATTTGTCATGCTTTTTAGTATCTCTAGCTTTCAACATTAAATTTTTTCATACTTAACACACACACAAACACACTAATACGTCGGATGTAAGGAGCCAACGAAGTTACTAACCGTGCTAGAAATAGCAGCCAAATCTCACCCAAAAATCACACCCTATTACCTTAAATAAAGGTTACACTAGATAACGTAAACCCTGATAGTTAAAAAAGAAAAAGTTGAATGGTCACAGCTGAAGCGCCTATAAACAGGTTTGGCATAGGATTAAACAACAAGAACAAAAACACCTTATCGAATATTTATAAACTTGTACAAGGAATTATATTTCTTACAATTAAAACAAAAGGTTGCCTTGACAATGAACATTTATCAGAACGTTTGTTTTATGCTATGCTGATACAGGACAGTAGTATTATTTGGGATGGGTATAGTATTAGATTTGTTCTCATGTCACATTGACAGTGATAAATGATGCTGCAGTACAATTTAAACTATTGTAATTGGGTCTTTAATTAAGAAATCTTCTTCAATTAACACACAGAGGGAAAAAATTATTTTCGGTTAAGTATAAAAGTATCGCTTTATCATCATCATCATCATCATCATCATCATCATCACTATCGTCACTATCTAACGTTCATTTTTCATGATGGCATGTGTTGAACGGTTTGATGGGTTATTGAGCCAAGCTTTATTCTCTATTTTGATATGGTTTTTACAGCTGGTTGCCCTTCTTAATGCTAACCACTTTACAGAGTGTACTCAGTACTTTTTACATGGCATCAACAGCAGTGAGCTCACCAAGTAACTTGCAAGACAAGCTCTCTTGACTGAGGCAAGAATCGTATTAAGGGAAGTAGTTTTGTGCCAGGTGATGAGGTGTTGGAGTATGATAGAGGGACTGAAACAAGTTTCTCGATGTTGAAGAGATACCTAGCTATCCCTGTTAGAAAAGAAAAAGGAGCTGAGGAAGAGAGAAAGAGAAAATAGTGGTGAAGACGTGTTAGGGTGTACCCTCAAGTTACAGAGAGGTGAATAGGTACAGAGGGTTGGACAGGGTAAATGGGCAGGTAAGCTTGTAAGAGTGCAAAAGAAGAGTAGGAGGTGGAGGAGAGGAGGAATGCAGTGAGTGGTGAACATGAGTGTAGGTGCGGGAGTTAGGAAGATGAATTGAGAAGAAGAGATCTATCAAGAATTAATTGTGCAGGGGCATAGACATAAATAGCATGCCTTTAGGGCCTCACGTTTGCTTAGATGAACAGGTCTTCTCAAGTGCAGCAAATGCCAATCATCTCTGTCCTTATCATTTTCTCTGTGAAGCCCAGCATCATTTTTTCACCACTTTGTCCCACGTCTTTCTGGGTCTTCCTTTTCCGTAGATTCCATCCATATTTAGCAGCCAACACTTCTTTATGCAGCTGTCCTCATTCATCCGCATCACATGACCATATCAGAACTGCCCTCTCTCTTGCACGCCACATCTGATGCCTCTTATGCCCACTTTTCTCTCAAACACATTTACACTGTGTCTTACATGTACACTGATGTTGCATGTCTGGTGGAACATGCTAGCTTCATTTCTTTCAAGCCATCTTATGTCTTCTGCATTCACAGCTCATGTTTCACTACCATGTAGCATTGCTGTTTGTATACAAGTATCATGCAATCTGCCTTTCTCTTTGAGAGAGAGATCTTTTGTTGCAAACAGAAGAACATCATTCTGTACATTCTCTGTCCTTTTCTTATTCTGACAATTATACTTTTAGAACAACTTCCTCCACTATAATTAGATCACTTAGGTGGTAGAAATATGTACTGCCTCTAAGGATCCTCATAGGCATCCAAGAAAATATATTTCCTGTGTGTTCTAAGTGTTAATTGTTCCTGTGCATCTACCACAAACAGTTTATTTTCTCTCTTAATCTTCTTGTGATTCCACTGTACCTCTTATGTGTCCATAGTTTGCACTGGGTACACTGTATGAAATTTCTATCTACACCATTTCTATACAATGAGCAGGAGTATTTTCCTGAAAGGATTAGTGGTTTGTTTGTTTTCTTGCTTACTAGAACTTTAGTCTTTACTAAGTTAACTTCAAGACTCTTTGATTCTAGGTCCTGCTTCTACACTTGGAATGTCCTACACAGATTCAGTTATAAGAATATAGTCATCAGCACAGAGATTGCACAGGCAACCAGCCTTAACTCCTCTGTTATGGCTGGAAAGATTATGATAAATAAGATGGAATTTGGAATTAGGTGCTGGTGAACTCATACCTGTACACTAAATTTGTTGCTTTTATTCATTTCTAACTCTCACCTTACTGACAGTACCTCTGTAGATGATGAGGACAGCTCTCACCAGCTATTTGTCTATCCTTGTCGAAAGCAGGGACCACAAATGAGTGAGTGAGGCTTTCTCCTTTTGTTTTCATTTATAAATTTGAGGCCGTATAATTATGTTATTAAAGTTGATATCTATCATTTCTTAAAAGCACTGTAAAAGTAGAGATAAATTCCAGGTGGGTTGAACTGAAGTACAGCTTTGCTTCTTGGTTGAAACCTTTTCACCTAATCATATTTTTAAACATTTTTTAAAAAGAAAAACAAGAATCAATTTCCTCATTTTCTCCCTTTTTCTAAACTTCGTCATGCAAAATGAATATTTTATTGATTAAACAAAAGTTATTGGGGAAGTTTAATTGTAAGATGTGGTCACAAAATCTGGAACACCTGATGGTGACATTGATATTTACATTTATCATCATTATCACCAATGTTTTAACAAGAGTTTTCATTACTCCATGGATTCACCAAGTTTGATGCACAACTCATTGTCACTCTTAGTCTTTTTTTTTTATCATTTCATCTGTGAAATTTGGCACTTAGAGAGTTAACCTTACATTCATTCTATATTTTTTCTTGTTGTTCCTGTTGTTAAACCTCTCATTAAAAGCATATGATACTTCTTCCCATCTAGTATTTGTTATCCATTCACATCACTTATTTATATCAGTACAAGTCATCTTTCTTTCAAACATCATATAGTATAAATCAGTTTTAATGATTGAAATTTAGTAGATAAAGCTATAAATAATAGGGTGTAAATACTGTAAATATTGGGTTAAAAAAACCCCTTTGGATGGAAAGCATCAAAGGCTGCCCATGGGATGGGATACAAACCCACATCTTTTGTAAAGTTGATAGATATTCTACCATTGTATCAAAGCAATCCTTTGAATTTCTCCATTCATTTCAGAAGCTTTGTTCTTACCAAAGGGAATTGTATGGTGTTTACATCATAAGAACTTAGAAACTTCATCTCCATCTTCCATACAGATTAATATTATACATCCAATTAAAGTGGCAAGCTGACAGAAGTGTTCACACACTGGGCAAAATGTTTAATGACATTTCATCCATCTTCATGTTCAGAGTTAAAATTTCACTGAGGTTGACTTTGCCATTCATCCTTTTGAAGTCAATAAAATAAGTATTGGTTGAGCACTGGGATCAATGTAATCAACTTATACCCTCCCCTGAAATAGCTGGCCTTGTGCCAAAATTTGAAACTAATATTACACATCCAATGGATCATGCTTATCTAATTTCTCTCTAACTTCAGCAAATCTTTGGTATTTAATGCCCTAATAAAAAAAAAACAGTAAATTATGTAAATCAAAGAGAAACTAAATTTGTGCATGTTTATTACCCTTACTTTCTTATAGTATTCCTTCCAGCATGTGGCTTGTTTTAGATATTTGTTTGGACAAGAGCCTCTCATGTTAAATTTTTATGAAAATTATAAAAGAAGGTGAAAACTAATATTGTCAGTCATGTTTTTGCTCACTGGTAACATAATATCCTATTTATATTTTAATCCTGACAAAAATTCAGTTTTGAAAATGTGTTATAAAATACACACACAAATTTTGTACTTGGCTTAAATATTTCTTAGAAAAATTTGCAACCTCAATGAATATTCAGTATCCTACCTAGTGTCCCCTTGGGAGCTTACAATTCTCCCAAGGGGCACTTACTGCCCAGGTTAAGAACCACTCTTTTTGAGTCATTCTTCTGTCTGGAAGATTTTAATTAAAATAGTAAAAGAGTAGCATAACTGACAGAAATGGTTGTCTTCCACTAAATGTCTTACGGTACTTATTTTAAAATTCATTCACATTGCAAGACCTAATGCTATTGAAATTAACTTTACCTGGCAACTCCTGAAAGTGTGTGAATGTGTCTATCTGTAATAGGGGAAAGCAAGACAGTTTATTTCATGTTACCCCAGTTCACTTGGCTGTAGAAACGAGTTGTGATGTCACTGGTGCTAAGCTGTATCAGCCTTTGCCTTTCCCTTGGATAACATTGGTAGCATGGAGAAGGGAGGCTGGTATGCATGGGCAACTGCTAGTCTCTCATAAAACAATCTTGCCCAGACTTGTGCCTCGGAGGGTAACTTTCTAGGTGCATTCCATGGTCATTCATGACCAAAGGTGGTATTTACCCTTTACCCTTTTTATATAACAGTAGTAAACTGGCTCAATTCAGTTGTCTCAGTCCTCTCTCAACAAAAATTGTTGTTGTACCCAGAATAAAAGAACAAATATCAGAGTGTGTTAGTCCATTCTAGACTTCAAAATACGGTCAAAAGGCTTTACTGTTAAACTAATTCCATTTTCAATACAAATTAATCTTACACATTCAGTGGGTGGGTTTTACTTTTCTTATTTTTCTTCAGCTTCAAAATAATTTCTGTGATCATTATATATATATTTATATGTATGTGTGTGTGTATGTGTGTGTTTGTGTGTGTGTGTGTGTGTATGTGTGTGTGTGTGCGTGTGTGCGTGTGTGTGCATGTATGTATATTTCCACAGTGGGATACCAAGCCGCCAGTCATTTTTATTTTTTATTACTTTTCATAAATTTAATTTTGCTATCCCTGGCTTGCATCAAAGTTGCTTTACCAGTCATTAAGAGATGCTTTTAAAACAAGAATCTGTCCACCCTACATACATATATATTCATTTACAGGGTGTATACATAAGTGCATTTATATATATATATATATATATTAAAAGACATCACAAAAGTGACAGAGGGTACTGACTAGCACTACTATTGTTAGAAGGAAGAATTAAAATAACTCAAAAGCCACAAAGCACTATCTTAATGATTGACAAGGGGAGGTAAGCCCCCAGCACAATTAGTTGTATCAAACGATTTCGGATTTTGATGTAGACCATCTTAATCCTCACAAAGGGGTGAGAAAAGATCTTCAGACAATGGGTCTCACTGAGGAAATTACAAGAGACCAGGAGATGTGGTGACATGCTGTACTTGAAAAGCTGTGTCAAGCTAAGTAAAATTGCTGATTTCCATGCATACAGATTTGTTCTTTCAGGTACTGGTTCCACATGCGTACCTGTGCTGGTGTGGCATAAATGCACACATGCTGGTGTTGCATGAACACAACTGTGCAAGTGGTATGTAAAAAGCGGTGAGCTGGCCGAAACGTTAGCACGCCAGGCAAAATGCTTAGTGGTATTTCATCTGTCTTTACGTTCTGAGTTCAAATTCTGCTGAGGTTGACTTTGCCTTTCATCCTTTTGGGGTTGATAAATTAAGTACCAGTTGCATACTGGGGTCGATCTAATTGACTGGTCCCCTCCCCCAAAATTTTAGGCCTTGTGTCTTGAGTGGAAAAGAAAAAGCACCCAGCACATTCTGTTAAGTGATTGGCATTAGGAAGGGCATCCAGCTGTAGAAACCATGTTACAACAGACAATTGGATTCTGGACAGCTCCATGTCAAACCATCCAACCTATGCCAGTATGGAAAATGGATGTCAAGGTATGAGATAAGCAGGAGTGTACTGGGGAAGAGGAACAAGGAATGCAGTGTTGGTGGTGGGATTTTGCAAGAGTGTATGGGTGAGCAAGAGATGGGGCGATAGGCAACTACTTTAAAGATTGTGTAGCACTGAAGGGTGGATGTAGGTGAGTGATGGATGACCAATGTTGCCTGAATTGGGAAAGATAGAGGGAAGTAGAAGAGTTTGGGGGAGAGTGACAGGATAGTAATAGTGATAAATGAAACAGTTTACAGGAGGATGATAAGAGAGAAATGACATGTGGTTGGATAGGATTTGTGTGTGTGTGTGAGGAGAAACCAAAAAGAAAGAGAGGGAGAGAGAGAGAGATGTAGATGTAGTGCATGAGGGGGTATAATTTGAAGGGTCAGTGATGGGAGGGATGAATCACTGTAACATGGGTGGGTTGGTGGAGAAAAGTACAATAATTGATAGATAAAGAATGGCTAACTGGTGAAATGGTTCTAGGTAGCAAGGGAAACAGAGTGGTCTCAAGGAGAAGGGAGAATCACAGTGAAAGAAATGATGGGTTGTGGGGTGATATATGTTTGGAGGAGTTTGGCTAAGGTGCCCATTTCTGCATATACATGCACACAATACTTCTAGATGTCAGTTTCACCAAGATGTGGGTGGGTCTGCTTGAAAACCTCATATATTATCATCATCGTTTAACATCCGCTTTCCATGCTAGCATGGGTTGGACGATTTGACTGAGGACTGGTGAACCAGATGACTACACCAGGCTCCAATCTAATTTGGCAGATATGTGTATTTGTATTTTTACTCATCCATATATATATTTAGGTGTTTTTCTTCTTCTTTGTGTTGTTTTTTTTTTCTTTCTGTCTCAATGTAAATATTTAAACCAGTAAGTTTTCTGATTAACATAAAATAACATTCCTGATGATTTGGGTAAACTAAGTTTTAAAATTAATTATACATTTGGTGGTATTTATCTTAATGAAACAGCTGTTGAATACAAGAAAGTAGGAGCCATAAGTAAAATTAATTTTTTTCTGTTTTTCTGCTAATTGTATTGCTCTTAAAAATTATTCTAGTAGATTATGTATATGCATGCAAGTTGTTCCTACTTAGATTTACTACAATTTAATAAGCTGTCAGAGTTTTCAACAACCTGTTATAAGTAGAACTCTTTATTACTGTGGATTTATTATTTTATACATCAATTTTCTGTTAGTGTGTGTGTGTGTGTGTATGTGTGTGTCTGCTCACTAACAGTAGGAGATAGGTTTTCAACACATTGCAACCTAATAATTTTTCAGTGCTACCACTGCTGCTTACAACAATGAGCATGAGGGAGCTACTACATGGTTACCTGACTTTCTAGAAATAGGAAGAAAACTTTCTTCAAGTCAGACTCTATTGTCTTAAATGAGGAAAGGATACATTAAATACTGTAGTATTAGACAGTCTTTCTCCAAAAGACAAGATGGTCATAGCTGGAACATTTTTTTACTATAGGTATTCTGGATCAGGGTTAACTTGAGTTTAAACATCATGAGCAATGAACTCTTCCACTCCTTGTTACCAGACAACAGCTGTAATTTTCTTTCCTCTGTATTATTTGGTGCTTATTTACATTTGTGAGTTAGATATTGTTTTGACCATAGTTACAACGCACCATCTGTGACAATATGTGAATTACTGATCTTTAAGTTGATAATCTAATGCCTTATTCATTGAATTAACTACCACTCTCCCCTCCTCAACAAAATGAAAAGGCTGAAGGTAGTCTTGGTTTAAACAGATGCAGGCATGGCTGAGTGGTTAACTAGTTCAATCCCACTGCATTGCACACTGGTCATATATTTTCTACCCTTATTGTGACCAATGCTTTGTGGGTGGGACTTGTTTGATGAAAACTGTGCAGAAGCCTGTCACATAAATGTCTTAGTTAAGTTCATGGGCAACTTGAGTTACCATAAATAACTTTTCTAAAGCAGATAAAATTGATTAGGGATAGGATTAGCTTGGATGAGATGCAGTTCAGGTTTGTGTCAGGGATAGATACCATAGATGCCATCTTTTTAGTGTGATGACTTCAGGAGAATTATTTAGCAAAGAGTAAGCCTCTATACTTGGTATAGAGGTCCTTTCATTCTCTCATCTGGTGATTGTTAAAGAAGCTAGGGGTTGATGAATGGTTTGCGAGAGCCAAACAAACTATGTACAGGGGTGTAGGTAGCAAGATGAGAAATGACAATTAGTTCAGTGATGAATTTAGTACATAGATAGGAGTTCATTAAGGCTCAGTCCTCCCAATTCCCCCTATTTATCGCAGTCCTCCAAGTCACAAATGAGGAGTTTAAAACTGGATATCCACAGGAATTCCTCTACATTGATGACCTTGTTCATAAAGCAGAATCTGTGAAAGATTTGGAGAAGAAACTCCAGACATGGAAGCAAACCCCAAAATTGAGAAGCCTTAAAGTAAACTTTGCCAAAACTAAAATTTTGTTACATCGAGAGAAAGACAACCCTGCTGTCATCAAGAAAATGGCTGTGTTTGGCATGCAGAAAAGGAAACGGTGGGAACTTTAAACAGTGCGCTCAGTGTTGACAATGGCTGTACTAAAGGTGTACTGGGCTCACAGACAGGCTAACAGTCAAGGCATCCTTAATATATGACAGATGCACAGAGAAATTAAGCACAATATCACTTAAGAAATAGATTATCTTAAATGCTCAGAAGGCTCACTAAAAGTAGTCAATAGTTTTTGTTTCCTAGGTGATCTAATTAGTAGCAGGGGTGAGTGTTCTGAAGGCATGATAGCCAGACTAAAAATGAGTTTGAAAAATTCAGGAACATCTACTGCAAGTAACAAAGAGCAACTCCTTCAGATGAAGGTCAGATTGTAGAATGCATGTGTGTGAGAATGCTGCTTGGTAATGTGATATGGACCAAAATGCACAAGGACTTGTATGAACTCGATAGAAATGAAGTAATCATATTTTGTGGGATGTATGAAGTGTGCATGAATGGAGAATAAACAAATTGAGAGAAAAGCTAAACATGAAAGGAATCAGATGTAGTGTGCAAGAGAGAAGATTGCGTTAATATGGGTGTGTGTTGAGTATGGATGACAATAACTGTATAAAAAGTGATTAGCAAAGTGAATAAAACGTATGGAATAGGAAAACCTAGAAATACTTGGGATAAAGTAGTGGAAACTGATTTCAGGATATGTTTCACAAAAAGGATGATAGGAGTCCACAAAAATTAGTAACATGCAGTGCTGGAAACATTTGCAATCCTGTACAAGTATGGCAAAGAGAATGCTGAAATGGGGCTGCTCCCATCTCTTGTCCTCACTTCTTCTATGACACCCTCATGCCTTTCTTTCTTTCAGTGACCCTTTCCCTATGGCATCTCCTCATCATTGAAATAGTTTGCTCTCATCTTTCTCTCCCTGTCATGCAACATCACCACCTACCTCACTTGTCATTTCACCCATATAATGTGGGATAGCATGAGATATCCTTCTACTCAACCCTTCATATAATCCTTATCACTCTTCTCTCCCCTACTAATACTGACACCACCATTTCCTCCCTATTACTCCCACCAGTACAGTCTTATGTCATTCTCTCCTGAACTACTCTCTGACAACAATAAATCTGTTCCTCTGATCAAATTTGATTTTCCCTCAATACCTCATCTTAAGTTCAACTTACATCACCTTCTCTTCTGTTCTCCCTCTCAGAGTTGTGGGGGCCCCTTTAGCCTAGCAAATTACAAGACGACTTCACATGTGCTGGTACCACAATAAAATGCACATACAGTAAAGTAATTGGTGAATTGAGTGGAGGATACATAGTACTGGTGTCACAATAACATACACCCAGTATACTCTGTAAAAGGAGTGATGTTAGGAAAGGTATCTAGCCATAGTAACCAAGCCCAAAATGAAATGCACAAACAAAACTTAGTCCTCCAACTTGTACACAGGACATTAATGCTGAATAAGAATGACTAACACTGTGACAAAGTATCCAACCTATGCCAATTTGGAAAATGGATGCAAAATGATGGTGGTAATGCTGATATGTGTCAAATGTGTGCATATGCTTGGAACTAATTTACAGTTGGATGCCCCAAACTATTCAGCCATGTAACAAGTGGTTTCAGATTCAGTCCCACAGCGTGGTACCTATTATAGCCCCAGAAACAGAACCAAGACTGAAGCAGTCACTACTGAATGCACTTCATCAACTTGGCCACTCCCATGATGGCCTAAAAGATGTGTAAATAGACATTAGATTAATGTTCTAATCTTGATATTCAAATATGAGAGTAGGATCCAAACCAATAACGTATACTGATTTAATTTGTTGTTGTTACATCTTTTAGGCCATCATGGGAGTGGCCAAGTTGATGAAGCGCATTCAGTAGTGAATGCTTCAGTCTTGGTTCTGTTTCTGGGGCTATAATAAGTACCACACAGTGGGACTGAATCTGAAACCACTTACTTGGGAAGCAAATATCTAAACCATGGCCATGCTTGTATTTATAAATGAATATATTATCATCATTTAACATCCACTTTCCATGCTGTCATGGGTCAGACAGTTTGACAGGAGCTGGAGAGCCAGAGGGCTGTGCAAGCTTTACTGTCTGCTTTCACATGGTTTCTACGGTTGGATGTCCTTCCTAATGCCAACTATTTTACAGAGAGTACTGGGCGCTTTTTATGTAACATCAGCAAGATCACCAAGTAATGAGACAAGGCACTTTAACTGAGGGAGGTGGCTTTATGCCAGGTGATGGGGAGGTGGCTTTGTGCCACCATATAAATATAATTTATTCAGGTTTACTTATAGACATTGTCACTTCTCACAGTAATACAACTTACCAAATACTATAGTTTACCCAACTTCAGATTTGCCAATTTCTTCAATGTTTTTGACATGATTAATGAATTTTGTTTCATGCTGATAAACTAAAAAAAATTGAAATGTCAAAATAGTTCCCAAGTCTGTAACAGCAAAACCATTTGTTGAAAATGGTATATTCATTATTATAATTTTCCCTGTATTTATTGGAACAGGGCCTACAATTGCTTCTGAAGGCATCTCTAGATGAGTGAAATATGAAGAGCAAATCATTCAATGTAATAAATGTTAACCTGTCTTAACTGATTATCCTTAAGATTCTGTGTAAGGCCTAATATCTGACTGATTCAAGGTCTTTTCATGTATTCTTTAATAAATATGTGGTGTTATGGGCTGTGATGAGCTGTGTGTTGTGGTGGAGAGGGGTGAGGCAAACAGAGGTGAAGCCAGACCGGAAGGGCCAGATCGGAAGTCGGCGACACGCGGTCGAAGGCTAGCACGTGGAGTCAGTCAGAAAACAGCGACGTTATGAGAAAGACGTGTTCTGATCAGGAGCGATCGTGTACTCCGCTGCGGTCGGCAAGGTAAGGTCCAACGTTTCATTCTGTCCTTTTGCTTCTTCCTCCATCTCACCACAAGCTATTTCAGCCCATAAAAAAAAAAAATTATGAGTGTAGTCCGGATTTCTAGTGATATAATTAAACCGTTTTGCGGCGACACGGACGTGGTCGCATGGCTAAAGAAGATGAAGCTTGTAGCGAAGCTCCAAGGGATATGCGACTTGGCAAGTTTTCTACCGCTCTACTTGGATGGTCCGGCGTTGGCGCTATTTTTAGAGATAGAAGAGAGGGACCAAGTTAGCACGGAGAAAATAGAAATCCACTTGATGGAGGCCTTCGCAGAAGGAATGTTTGAGGCGTACGCTCGCCTGGGGAGAGCGAAGTGGACCGGCAAACAGGTTGACGTGTTTGCCAACGAACTTAGGAGGTTGGCTAGACTGGCGGGGTACGAGGGAGAATCGCTGGATCGAACAGTAAAGTTGGCGTTTGTGACTGGGTTTCCTGACCACCTGTTGGTCGAATTGCAGAAACTGCCGGACGTGAACACCATGCCCATGGCGGATATAATAACGAGAGCTCGTATTTTAGTTTTGTGTCGT
>NC_068981.1:55602647-55608783 GCF_001194135.2 Octopus bimaculoides | reverse complement strand
GTGTATTGCATCAATGCGACTCCGGGGAGAAGAGCACACCTTCGTGCAGAACGGGGAAGAAGTTTGGGTAAAACCCCCAAATGCACGGTGCACATCACAATGGGGGAAAGGAACTATAACCTCCATCAATTCAAAGAACAACGTCTTAGTCGATGGTATGCCACGCCATGTTTTGGATGTGCGGAAGATTGTCAGTGCTTCAGAGGATGGAACCAGCTGCAGTGGGCAGGATGATGAAGACAGCAGCAGTAGGCAAGATGATGAAGGCAGCACGCCAGGAACTCAGGCCAGTCCCGGGGTCGCACAGCGACCACAGAGGCAGCGGTACCCTCCTCCCTGGTTGGCTGATTATGAGACCAATTAAGGTAGTTCGGGAGCGAGGAGTGTGTGGGAGAGCCGGTAGAATGATCTATAGATCAGGGGGTCGTGTGGTGTTATGGGCTGTGATGAGCTGTGTGTTGTGGTGGAGAGGGGTGAGGCAAACAGAGGTGAAGCCAGACTGGAAGGGTCAGATCGGAAGTAGGCGACACGCGGTCGAAGGCTAGCACGTGGAGTCAGTCAGAAAACAGCAACGTTACGAGAAAGACGTGTTCTGATCAGGAGCGATCGTGTACTCCGCTGTGGTCGGCAAGGTAAGGTCCAACGTTTCATTCTGTCCTTTTGCTTCTTGTTGTCTTCTTCCTCCATCTCACCACAAAATAATTATAACATATCAATCATCATGCCTTGTTTATTTTGTCTTTATTAGTATCAGAATTAAGTTAATTTGTGCTGCATTTCTAAGCAAGTAGAAATAACAGCCAGTCCTTGTTACATTAATCCCTTCCATTTTAAAAATAGAAGAAAATACTAACCTTTTTCTTCCATATCTCTCACTTCTAGTATTCTCCTTCTATTACCCATCCTATCACTTACACTTCTATCATGCAACCATCATGCAATTTTCTCTCTCTCATTTTCTTCCATTACTCTCTCTTCCATCACCTTCTTGCTCTGATCCTTTGTTATCACTTTTGTAAATGTTTGGTGCTGGCAACATAGAATAGAGAAGATTCTTTAGTTTTGCTGAAGACAAAGTAACTTCTTTATGATAAATTCTGGGTAATACTCTCTGAAAAGTGGTTCATGATAGAGAAAGACATCCAGTTACAGACAACATGCCAAAAATGAAATGCACAAGTGAGACATCAATCTCTGACTCACTTAAGAAGAACCAACTTGATCCATGACAACCTTTTCAGCTGATGCTGTAAAGGATGATAATGACAATGTACTATATCAGATACAGCAAAATAGTCAGTCTGCCATTCTACTACGCCTTGACCTTCCTCTTTCAACTAGATTTCCTTTTGCTATTTTAAAAAAGGGGTTAGTTCATTAAATGTGTCATATTTCTGATAGTATGATATTTAAACAAATGTCATTAACCAACTAATTAATAAACATGTACATCATGAGCAATTTACTATTCTCATGGCTACTGAATCTTCAAACTTATTGTTTTATTATAGAAACTGGAACTCAGATCTAAATACATATATTTATAACCTTATCAGTGTGAGCTTCTCCTATAACAAGAGAGGATTTATAATAATGATCCTTACTTAAGCGTATCTAACATCAAATACAGAATTTAAAGGTTCAACAGTTCATGAAATTTTATTTATGATTCTTTGAAATTTTGTTTCTATTACATTTTCGTAAAAGATTTTAAAAACATTCACTGACATGCATACAGAAAGTAACAGAACTTTTCCACATAACTTTGATGAAACAAAATTTCAAGAGAACCGTTTTATAGTAATTACATATTTGAAAGCTCTACCTTTCAACATAACACATTTGGTAGAAATTGTAAGAAAAACAACAACAAAATCTGAACAATTTCCATAATGTTTCAACAAAAACATTTAATTAAGATGATGTTCTGTGAAATTAAAAAATATTGGCACAATAGGACATAGAACTGGACACAGTGAATTAATGCACAAAACAAAATCCAGAAATAGTAACATCTCAGTCAAAAGAGACAGAAAATAAATAAAATGTGTGAATGTATGTATACTAATATAGGATGTTAATTAATTGAAGTCTGCAGCTTAGGTATTTGTAATGTTATATACAGCAGATTATTATAGCAGTCAAGAGTATTTTAATTACATTATTTACATTTGACCGATATTTGTCTTCATCTCGTTTGTTGTTAACACGTTTCGGCTGATATACCTTCCAGCCTTCATCAAGTGTCTTGGGGAAATTTCGAACCTAGGTTCTCATTTCTAAGGTATTTTCAATGCTATTATTATTATTATTCAGGTCACTGTCTGGAATCGAACTCGGAACCTTGGGGTTAGTAGCCTGCGCTCTTAACCACTACGCCATATGCCAAGATTCTGAGTTCAGTTCCAGGCAGTGACCTGAATAATAATAATAATAATAATAATGATATCAAAAAATACCTTAGGAATAAGAACCTAGGTTCGAAATTTCCCCAAGCCACCTGATGAAGGCTGGAGAGTATATCAGCTGAAACGTTGTGTTAACAACAAACAGGATGAGGACAAATATCCATCAAATGTAAATAATGTACATAATTCCTTATCTCTTAAATATAGAACTGTAGTATTTTAATTGCTGAAACTAAGTTTAAATTTCATTTTCTGCATTCCAGAGCAGTTTGTCACACTGGGTTGATGCCCCAAATACATATACACACATTCTGGACCACTGTAAAAAAACTATCTGTTAAGTAGATAGCCTTTCACAATGATTCTTCATTCCTTAACATGCTAAATATACCTGTTCAACAGTATAAGGTTCTATGTGTCTCTTACCACTATGTAGAGGTCTGGCAAAGATTATAAGTATAGTTCCATTGTTTTGGAGTAACCAATAAAAAGACAGGCTTATTTCAAAAATTGTGATATAAAAGCTGTTAGCTGAGTCACACACAAACTTAAAAATGATTAAGTTAAAATCTTTTTCTCTAATACTGACATAATTATACATTAGATAGTGGGTTATTTTGGTAAATTTTAACCAAATAAATGCAAAAAAAATGAAATAATCAACACATGATATATTCATGAGTTTAATATTTTTGTTCATTGTATTTTTAGAGAACAATTATAACATCAAACATCCAACCTCTGTCCATGCTGTCATTTTCATGGTTATTATTGTAAGGACATTACAGATTCATTGTGTCACCAATGTGCTGTAATATCACGAGGGAAATTAAGTAAACAGAAATCCTAAGGCTAAGCACTGGTAAGAGATAGCTTTAAAACTTAAGTGTTTGAAACAAAGGCTAAAATTTTCATGTGACTTATTGTGTACAACTTTAGCTAAAAATCATTTCTAGAATTTTATTTACATAAAGCAATGTACTGATTTTAAAAGAACATATTTATACTTCTGCCTTATGTTTTCTTTGTTATACATACAACATTAAAGCTATTCCAGCAGAAAAAGTAAAGCAAATCTTTAAAAAAATTGTCTACACACATTGCACTCAATTGATGAAAATACTAAAGATAATTACATACTAAAAAGGAAGTTAAATTTTCTTAAACATTTCCATTAGTTTGAAAAATTTGGTAATTATTTAGATAATTCTATTCAAATTCCTGCTTATAAATAGTTACTGTTTAAATCAAGACAATGCAAAGATTAAAAATATGACATATTTAAATTTATCCAACACTAAAACATGTCAGAAAGTTTCTCATTTAATCAATTAGCAACATTAAATGTTTGGTCCCAGTGATATAGGGTTCCTATATATATATATATATATATATATATATATATATATATGCATATATATATATTCCAATTTATGAAAATATTTTTAGCCACTACATAAATAGTAAAGATATTAAATATCTAGAGAAATAAGCTGCTTTTGAGAACTTAATCTAAAAGAAAGGAAAACTATTTAGATAAACTAAGTAAACCCATGCATAGAAGAGCAAACATTCCCACGAACACACAAATAATTACTTTACATTTTTGCTTATATCATACCTTATGGTATAGATCTGACCACAGAGACCAAGAAACTTTCTACAAGATAAATGAATTTTCATTCAAAACGATTATTGTAGAGAAGATGCACTGTTGATTTAATGGAAGATGAAGAAAAATCATGTCTTACTTTTGTGGATGATATTAGTAGCTATATACATATATTACATATAATACAAAAGCTATGATTTATTATAAAGTCTATCAGGTGATGATCAGTTGATTAAGTTGCAAATACTAAGATTATCTTTCACTGACATCTAATTTTTATTTTCTGATTATTAGCTTTACTGACTAATTGATCAAATTCCTGATCAATGATAATGTTAAGAAACTGTTATGTCTGTTGTCTCTGTAAGGTACTGTGATTCAAGGACAGCATGATATAATGAACAAGAGACAATAGTAAACATAGAGGAATACGATGAAGTTGATTACACATCATACACAGAGCAACATTCAGATAAATGATAATTGCAACAGCTACTTAACACAAAATACCCAGGGAATTCTAACACCTCAAGAAAAAGTTCTTTCATATACACTCCAGTATTTATAATTATACACATATAACAAATATATCAGAAGTATTTACTTGAATCAGAAAGATAGTTTCTTAAATTTATATGCACACTGACACAAACACACAGAGATTATTTAAGACTTCTTATGATGAACTTCCTCTGACAAAAGAAAGACGGTGAAAAGTCTTAAGAAAATATAAAATTCTACATCTGTATCATGTATTGTAATACATTGGAAAGAAGTTTACTTTGAACCAAATTCAAAAGAGATAAGACCAACAAATATATATATATATACACACACACACACACATCATGTGCATATACACTGTGTCTTGGGCATATACTATCCCTCTTCATTTCTGACTATGACCAATATTTTTTTCCAGAAAAAAAAAGAAAGAGAGAGAGTGAGAGAGAGAGAGAGAAAGAGAGGGAGAGAGAGAGAGAGAGAGAGTGGACAAGCGGTAATTTTCAGAATTTATGAATTTTTGTCTTCTCCAATTACGTTGGCATCATGAGTAAAATATATTCAAGATAGAACTGATACTCAGTTACAGATACATTTTCTTGAGAATTCTATATTGCATTTTGATGCCCAACACAACTGCAGAGTGAGCCTCTATGTGATCAGCCAAAATAATGGAAATAATAGCCAAATCTGGCTCAAATTGCACCCTACTTTCTTTAGGAAAAAGAGGAGACATTGGGTAATATGATCCTACATACACTGAGATCAGAAAAAAAAAAAAAAAGAAGATATGATCGTCAAGGCTGGAGGGCCTTTCAATCATAGGTTTGCTAAACTATAACATCAACAACAACAGCAATGATAAATTCTACATATGAAGTCAAGAATACATATTTATAATACAAGTAATTTGTTTGTGTATTTGATCCATATATAATAGCATGGCAAGAAAGATCATTCTTCAAAATGAAAAACAATCTTATTTTAAAACAGTAATATTTTAAAACTCCAACAATTCCAATTCAAATTTGGCAACTTGAATATAATCAGGTGAAGCTGTTAAGCTATTCAGGCAGTGCTATGAATATCACAATGTAAGTGGCTCAAATTCCAACAAGTAATCAATATTGGCAAAGAGATTCCACATAAAATGCATTTAGGATTATGTTTTGAAACCAACTTACAGCTTATTATTTAACTGATACGTTATTACATATCTAAACCAGTCACTTTATTTTAATAAAGTATATATTTCAAACACATTGCATTATTTACATTGATTAAACTTATATATATAATTGTGGATATGTGTATATATATATATATTCTTTTATTCTTTTGTTTCAGTCATTTGACTGCGGCCATGCTGGAGCACCATATACTCTTTTACTTGTTTCAGTCATTTGACTGTGGCCATGCTGGAGCACCACCTTTAAGTCGAGCAAATCGACCCCAGGACTTATTCTTGGTAAGCCTAGTACTTATTCTATCGGCCTCTATTGCCGAACCGCTAAGTTACGGGGACGTAAACACACCAGCATCGGTTGTCAAACAATGTTGGGAGGACAAACACAGACACACACACACATATATATGCATATACATATATACG
>NC_068981.1:55596804-55600984 GCF_001194135.2 Octopus bimaculoides | reverse complement strand
ATTTTTTTAAATAATTAAAAACAAGATTTCATGTCCTTAATGATAAATATTTTAAGAAACTACATGTATAGGCATAGAGAATAATTACTATATATCGGTTCACTTACAAATGACAATTCAAAGCCTTTTTTCATTATTTCTTTATATATATATATACATACACACACACACACATATACAATATCATAAAATCTTGGATTATTTTCTTAACTTGAATAATTCTTCATTTCATTTCATGATATTCCTTTTGTTTTATTTTAAGTAAGTATATAAATATATATATGTACATAATAATAATAATAATAATAATAGTAATAATAATAATAATAATAATAATAATAATAATAATAATATAATATCTATAAATATATGTATAAATTCTTCAAAGTAGCTTCTGCAGAGGTTATGCTAATAAAAGCACCTTATCATGATTACTATGGATAAAAATTTATTTACAAAAATACTTTATATATGGAACATGACTCACTGCTTCAGTTTACAGTGTTATAAATATTTTATACTGAGTATTATTGTTGTCTATTTTATTAGTACTAACACCAGCACTATTTAACTTCAGCAGATGATCAGGTGACACAGGTGTAGATGTGAAGAAATGTGTTTTATATTATTATGATGCCAAAGCATAGTAATTGGCCTCACATTGGTCAATTATATTAGATCTTTAAGTAAAGAATGTCAAGATGATAACTATTGTTTTAATATTCTTTTTCAGTTAAACATTAGGCTAAATGAATTTCATTGATAATTCTTTCTTTGAAGTTTTATCTCAATCTTTAATTTATCCAAAGGGTTATAGTTTTCAAAATTGAGTAAACAGACATATATTTGGTATTAACTTGAGAGAGGCAGTCATAAATTATTTTGGACATAATTCTCAGTTTTTATGACACAACCATGGGACTGATAGTTCTCAAACCTCACACATTTTTGTAAATCATTGAAACACGTTTTCAATCTTGGTGTCAACCATTCCATTATAATTTTAAAATAAGTCTTATTCTCATGAGAAAGATTGGCCAAAGTAGGTAGAGTAAAGTAACTTGCCAAGGAGACAATACAGTGTCAAAAGCTGGTTCTCTGTTTAAGTTGCTTAGCCAGTCAAATATAAGCTCCCTAGATAATAATTCAACTTAAAAAACCAAACTCTTGAATGCAATGAAAAAATAAAGTCTGAAGAAATATTCTTAACAATCTTCAATAAAATGGAATTTCAAAGTTGAAAATGAACGTCTAAGCCATTTAGTGTTATGAACATATCTAGTAGATTAACAGGCAATGTCTATTGTATTTTACAAAGAAGAATAATCATAAATTTATTTCTATAATAAAGAATAATTTAAGTTCATATCTCACATCAATTGGCAGTTTCTAGTGAAATATCTCGCTCCTGAAACTCTTACTGGTTATACATACTTAATGGTATGTTCTAGATCAGTTTTTCAAACCAACAGATCAGTCATAATTAATGATTATGAGTTTTATGTTCTATTTACAAAATAATTCAGTGATTTTGTTTGAAAGGAATTTCACCAATGACATATTCATAATTTCTTGGCAGATTATAACAGATGCCAACATTTGGTTCGAGACTTAAATCTTTTAAAGCTTTCATTGTATTTCATAAATCAATATACATAAATGATAACTGGACCTGAATTTGCTTTTACTAGTCTGGTGTGAAATATTTTTAACATTTAGGGTTCATCACTTCTTTTGAGTGATATTTAATAATCATGACTTTAGACTGCCATTTAGTGTCCTTTATGCTAGTAGTTCTCAACCATAGCATTTTTTAAACAACAGAAAATAAAGATATGGTAAAACAGTAACAAAATGAGCAAAACCAAAGAAAAATGCAAATTGGAAATAATAAAATAAGCGTACCTAATAATCCTTTCTACAAGGCCTGAATAACTGTACATAATAATAAAAATACTTTTTTTTATTATAGGCACAAGGCCTGAAATTTGGTGGGGAGGGAGCCAGTCAATTACATCAATTCCAATGCTCAACTTATTTTATTGATCCCAAAGGATGAAAGGGAAAGTTGATCTTGGTGGAATTACAACTCAGAATGTAAAGAGCCGGAAGAAATGCTGCTAAATATTTTGTCTGAAGCGATAACAACCCTGCCAGCTCACTGTCTTATAAATAATAATGATAATAATAATAATAACAATAATAATAATAATAATAATAATAATAATAATAATAATAATAATCCTTTCTACTATAGGCCGAAATTTTGGGGGAGGGAGCTAGTTGATTACATTGAACCCAGTGCATAACTGGTACTAATTTCATCAACCCTGAAGGGATGAAAGGCAAAATTAATCTTGACAGAATTTGAACTCAGAACGTAAAGATGGATGAAATGCTACTGAGTACTTTGCCCGGCATGCTAACAATTCTGCTAGCAGCTTGCCACCTTAACAATAATAATAGTAAATAATTATGGTTTCTGATATTGACACAAGGTCACAAATTTTGGAGAATAAGTGTGTCAATTTAATTAATCCCAGATCATAACTATTTCCATATTTACCATCCCTGGAGGGATGAAAGGAAAATTTGACATTAGAAGGGCTTAAACTCAGAATATTGAAAAATAATAATTTCTTATATAGGGACAAGTTCACAAATATAAGAGGAAGGAATAATCTATAGTATAAAAATGATACTTATTTTATAGACGTTTAGAAGATTGAAAAGTAGAGTTGACTCTATCAGGATATGAACTTAGAACTGAAGGTTGAGATTAAATACTGAAAGTCAATTTGTCTGCTACTCTATCATCATGACCAAGTCTATAACCCTAATAACAATAACAACAATAATAATCACATTTACCAGCAGTGTTATGTTCATTGAGACATTTACAACACAAACTATTTATACAAACGCACACAAATACAAACACACAATATATATATCATCACCATATATATATATGCACGTATATCTTATACATTTTTTCAAATATTGCACTCAAATGTGTAAATAATTTGTCTAGTCTTAGAAAAAATAAATAACAAAGACTAATAATAATAATAGTCACAATATTAGTCTTTTGGAATGGATTATTTACAATGAAAGATGGTTGTAGTAATACAGCCTAATGATGCATTGGTTCCACCTGAAAAACAAGAAAGAAAGAAGATATGATTAACATTCTAAACGTTCATTACAGTCTTAAACACATCTACATTTATAAAATTTAGCATGACAGGGCCAAACCACACTGTTATTGTATACTATATTGTTTTGTTCATTGTATTGTATACTATATAACCTGGACTGCTAATCATGTGTAATGGTTAGGAAGTCAGGAATCACCAGTTGTAATGGTTCAGACATAAGTGGTTTCTTGGGGTCACAAATTGTAGCATGTTGAATGCAAGCTAACTACTGAATTGATGTGGAAGGAGGCAGACAGTAATAAATTGAAAGAGAAGTTGCCATTGATGGTAAATTGATAGTTATATATATATATATATATATATATATATATATATATATATATATATATATATATAGAGAGAGAGAGAGAGAGAGAGAGAGAGCGAGAAACAATGGGAACTAACATACAGAGGTGTTCAGATCAAGGTTTCCATTTCAAGTCATGAATACAAAAGTATAATTTTCATATTCATCTATCAGTGTGTCTTATGTTTTTAAGACATCAGTAGTTTAGTCCAAAGTCAGCCCTGTTACAGAAAACCTGTGATAAAAGGCATTCCATTTGACTATTCTATTTTCTTCAGAATCTAAGACTACTTTACTCAAGGTGTCTTCCCTTTTGCAAGATGGTAGCTATGGGAAGGAGATTTTGCTGGTATATTTAGCAAGTTAAGTGGCCAAATAGGTGTTCTTTCATTGGCTTGGTTAAGACAGCAATGTGTACTTAATGTTGCTATAGAGAAACTATATATGTGAAAATGAAAGAGGTGAATGCACAGTATTGGACAATCAGCTAAAAGCTTTTGAGCTTAAACTTATTGTAGGAATTTGGATGTGTATTTTGAATTCTATATTTAAGAGATGAGGAATTATGTACATTATTTACATTTGATGGATATTTGTCCTAATCTTGTTTGTTGTTAACACAACATTTTGACTGATATACCCTCCAGCCTTCTTCAGGTTGTCTTGGGGAAAT
>NC_068981.1:55591424-55596794 GCF_001194135.2 Octopus bimaculoides | reverse complement strand
ATAATAATAATGATAATAACATCGAAAAATACCTTAGGAATGAGAACCTAGGTTCAAAATTTCCCCAAGACACCTGAAGAAGGCTGGAGGATATATCAGCTGAAACGTTGTGTTAACAACCAGATGAGGACAAATATCCATCAAATCTAAATAATGTATTTTGAATGTATACTAAATACTTTATGCTTCAATTCATATATCTGTTGAAAATTGCTACCATACCAGTATTCTACCTTAAAAGAGATTTGTTTTTCATCCACTTAGCATCATAAATCCAATACTCTATTGATCACATAAAAAGATCATATGACAGCTTAGTACAGACTGTTTTATTTATTTATTTTTGTATTTTTAGATAAAAATCCATTGTAATTAAAAAAAAAAAAATCTAAGGTAGAATATAATTATCTAGAAAATTAAATATGAACAATTTATACTTTACTAGGTCACATTCACAGCACCTCCTGTGTGGATATATTTGTTTTAAAATTTACAGATTGAATTTTTGACAAAATCAATTTGTGACCCACTTTTAATTTCGATTTGTTTCACTTACTTTCTTACAATACTGGAAAAGAAATGACTAACACATTCTCTCATCTTCTGTTTCTAATGCCAATTATTCACAGTATATTAGAAAAAAAGTCTTCTTGTTAGCAAATTCTTAGGGAAGAAAACTGCAAAAAGAAAAAAAGCTTACATTATTTTTTTTCTATGAATCAATTACTCAGTTGAAGTTGTAAACCAATACGGGGGTCAGGAAGACATGTGGTTCCACATCTGCCACCACACAAACCTCTTATTAATTTATGATTCTGAAAAAGAAAACAAAGAAATATTGAAGATATTGCAGACGGGAACCAAATATTCCAAAATATTCTGGAGAAATTATTGTTATCATTTACATGTATAATTACTGTGGTTACTTGAACTTTTCTACATTTTCATTAAATTACTTAATACAAAGTCATGGATTATGAGGTCGAAATTCTCTTGAATCCTTCTAGAATCATTGTTAGGTTACTGAATAAAATATTTTCCAATTTGCTTTGGTTTGAAAGGCTCGATATCAGTGGTTCTCAACCAGGATCCATATGGCCCTAGGGAGTCCATATAAGATTTTGTCATAAAAAATTATGTGCAATAAATCGGCTATACTTTTATGATATACAAAATAGTTTAACAACTTTTAAAATAAAATTTCTAATAATCATCATCATTGTTTAACATTTGTTTTCCACACTGGTATGGGTTGAATGGTTTGATAAGAGCTGGCCAGTCAGAGAGCTGTCCAGACTCCAATTGTCTGTTTTGGCATGGCTTCTATGGCTGGATGTCCTTCCTAATGCCAACCACTTTACAGAGTGTGCTAGGTGCTTTTCTATGTGCCACTGGCATGAGTGCATTTATGTAGCACTGGCATGAGTGCATTTTATGTGGCACCAGCATGAATGCATTTTACATGGCATTGGCACCTGCAAGACAGCTGGGAGAGGGGGTGGGGCTATGGCGATAAAAAAGCATACCTATATGTATGGATGGCAGCAATTTTACTTAGCTTGACATGTCTTCTCAAGCACAACAAATCACCAGAGATCTTGGTCCCTTGCCATCTCTTCTGTGAGGTTCAACATCATAAGATCATTTCTCACCACTTCATCCTGTGTCTTCCTGCGTCTATCCCTTTCACAGGTTCCCTCCACAATGAGAGATTGGCACTTCTTTAAGCAGCTGTCCTTGTCTATATGCATCACAAGACTGTACCTGTGCAGTTTTCTCTCTTGTACACATCTGATGTCTCTTATACCCAGTTTTCCTCTTAAATCATTTACACTTTGTTGTATGTACACATTGACATTACCTATTCAGCGGAACATGCTGGCTTCATTTCTTTCAAGCCTTCATAGGTCCTCTGTAATCGTAGCCCATGTTTCACTACCATGCAGCATCACTGTATGTACACAGGTATCATACAATCTGCCTTTCACTCTGAGGGAGAGGGCCTTTAGTTACCAACAAAGGTAGTAGCTCTCTGAACTTTGTCCAGCCCGTTCATATTCTAACAACTATGCTTTCAGAACTTCTGCCTCCACTGCTAACTTGGTCGCCTAGATAACAGAAGCTATCTATTACTTCTAATGATTCCCTCAAGCATTTGAGGAAGTCTTTATGCATTGAATGGCTATAACAGTCTACCAGAGTAAAAAGAGAATCAAAGGGTTCTATAGGCAAAAAATAGTTAACAGTAATTTTAGCATTTCAATTAGAATACTTGGAATTAAACTTCAGCTATAAAAGGTAAAAGCAGTAGACCTGAAGAATTTATATAACAAAGTTATTCATCTCAAATCAATACCAACATACAACTAATGATGTTAGAAAGAATATGAAGGTACATATTTACATACATCAACAATATAAGTAAACATCATTTTCCAAAAATAATTGTCATGTTTCAATTACACCATACTATATTTATAAATGTGAAATAAATAAAAATAGCATAAAAGTATATTAATAGCACATCCTGAGTACCTTATGATAATATCTTGAATGTATTATCATAATATACATATGAAACACTTAATAATTAAGTCAATTTCCAATTATTGATTTCTGTCTCAAGAAATATGCTTACATGAACCTTTATTCTTTGATCTCCAAATTTTTAGATTTTAGCCTTGGACAACTAATTAGTGTGGAAAATATTTTAAACTGCATGGCAATTACAAAGTTTGCTTCACAACCATGTGGTTCTGATTCAGTCTCAATGTGAAGGCATGCTGGGCAAGCGTCTTCTACTATAGATTTGGCCTGACCAATACTCTGTGAGTAAATTTCATAGACAGAAATAGCACAAAGCCTGTCACTCAACCCCCCCCCCCACAAACACATCACCATCATCACATATCTATATCTATATCATCTATCATAGATGGATAGATATAGATATGTGTAAGTTTGTGTGTGTGTTTGCATTTGTGCTTCTCTGATAATTGCTAAGCTACAAGTGTTGTCATTTCCTTTGTCCACTAGCTTTGTGCTTCTAAAGGCATGTGGACCCCTTAGTTGAAAAACAGATAAAGGTTGGCAGCAGGATAAGCATCTATCAGTAAAACAGTGTCCAAATAATATATTTGTCTAACACATGTTAGCATGAAAAAACAGATGTAAAAACAAATGAGCAAATAAAATGATGCATTCTAAAACCTTGTGAAGTTATACACAAATTAAGAGGCAACAAATTCAATGCAAACCTTAGATACTGATATTCTGTGATGATATTTTTCATCTGTTGATATCCACTTGGTACTTGGAGAAACTGCAAAGTCAGTCCGTGATAAGTCAATTTGGAATTGTCCCTTAAAATAAAAAAGAAAAGTCAACTATCATTAGGAAAGTAATATTCATTTTATATTAGATTTTAACACATTTCTGTTTTTTTTAACATTACTTTTTCTCAATCATGTCATCTCAGTGCTGCAGTCTCCTGGAGAATTCTCTCCCTGCCCAAGTTTTTCTCAGAAGCATATATATATACTCTTTTACTCTTTTACTTGTTTCAGTCATTTGACTGTGGCCATGCTGGAGCACTGCCTTTAGTCGAGCAAATTAACCCCAGGACTTATTCTATCGGTCTCTTTTGCCAAACTGCTAAGTGATGGGGACATAAACACACCAGCAATGCTAGGGGGTACAAACACAGACACACAAACATACACATACACACATATATATATGACGGGCTTTTTTCAGTTTCCGTCTACCAAATCCACTCACAAGGCTTTGGTCGGCCCGAGGCTATAGTAGAAGACACTTACTCAAGATGCCACGCAGTGGGACTGAACCCGGAACCATGTGGTTGGTAAGCAAGCTACTTACCACACAGCCACTCCTGCGCCTACAAAATTACTATCCAAATATCAAAAGTGTGTAAAAGAAACTGGAAAGGAAACAGGAAAGGAAAATGATATTTTGTTTTTAATATGTAATTCAGAAAGAAGGTAGCAAGTTGGTAGAATTGTTATCATGCCAAACAAAATGTTTAGTGGTATTTTTCTGGCTTTACACCCTGAGTTCCAATGCCACCAAAGTAGACTTTGCCTTTCATCCTTTCAGGGTCAATAAAATAAATACCAGTTGAGTACTAGGGGAGAGGGTGCAATCGACTAGCCATATCCCTGAAATTGCTGGCATTGTGCCAAAATTTGAAATGTATATGTTATTCAGAATGGAAAGCATATTTAAAAAGCTAAACTAGTTTTTCAAAATCTAATCATGATTGAAAAAAATGTTACAAAGAAATAGTAACTTACTTGAGGGCAATTCAAAGAACTATAACAATCTCCACTTGTTCCAAAAGGGACATTTTTTCCATTTCGAGTTGTTGCGAAAGTGAAATCATTTACTGGAGAGAAAATATAAACAATATTTATCAACCACTGGTAGAAAAATATTTATTTTCAAAGACACAAACAGAAGGGAGTAAAAGAAAGTGGGAGAGCAAAGAGAAAGCCTACATTAAATCTGTTCTTTTGAAATAATTTTGTATAAAAAAAGTTGAGCATTCACATACATATCCACAGAAACATCTGCACATGTGCATGTATGTGTGTGTGTGTGTGTAATTTTGTGTGCATATGTATGTTTATATACTATGCCTATCTACAGTTGTCCCATGACATTATTTAATGTGACTCATTGTTAAACTGGAAGAGCATATGATCAGGGAAACAGCTGATGCATTAATTACTTGTTACAGATATATAGTGAATAAAGACAGTCACAGCTGGCTGAAGTGTTCTCAACTTAAATTACAGACACTATACAGGCCTGTTGCTCTTAAATACTAAACTCTTAGATAAGTTGATAAGTTTAACCCCTGACTGAGCAGAACTATGATTATGGCTGTCCTTTGACCGTCTCATCTTTTTACTTATACTACAACTCATCAATTTAGATTGTCTGTCAACAGTTGATAATGGCTGTCTATATAAAATGTTTTGAATATTAGAAGTGGATTGATTTCCTTCACTTGTTTCTGTCTTCAGTTGTGGTCCAACTGCAGTATCAATCTTCAATCTTTTCTTATGTTTAGTCACATCCTTGAATCTCAGTCGGAGCCTACTCTGACTTGACTGACATGAACTTGTTGCTCCATAGACACTTTCTTAACCTTCTGAATGCTGTGTTGGTCTTGCTTGTTCTGTGATCTACATCATCACTAAGCCTTTCCTCTACTGATTGTACCACTCAGATAAATATAATGGTTTGCTTCTAACAGGTCTTGCCCTCCAATGACAATAAGCATGGGTTCAGCTGATGAAGAACTTCAGGTTTTTTGGTGTTAATTTTCAGGACAATCTTTGT
>NC_068981.1:55581424-55586424 GCF_001194135.2 Octopus bimaculoides | reverse complement strand
GAAACTATTTGCATTATAAGGTGATAAACTGGAAGAATTGTTAGTGAAAATGCCTTGGTTGTATTTTTCCTGAGTTCAAATTCTGCCTAAGTCACCTTTGCCTTTCATCTCTCTGAGATCAATAAAATAAAGTATCAAGTTAGCAATGGCATAGATAGCATCAACTAATCTACTTCCCTTAAAATTGCTAGCCTCATGCCTAAAGCAGAAGCCATTATGAATGCTATTTAGTTTAATTACGAAAATAATTTCTCTTTGTTAACATGTGTTTGCTTGGAGTGGAATTCTTTTCCCCCAAGTGAATCTCTTTTTATCACCAAACTCTCATAAGCTTGTCAGTTAGGTAAACGTAGGCAGTTATCTACATAATAGCACAATAGATAAAATAGTGACTCACAACCCTATTTTTTTATTTATTTATCAATGCTCAACCTTTCATCATAAGCCAATGAGGAAGCCTCTACACAAGCACTCAATCTGCTACAAAGAGCAACTAAATCTCTCTCAAATCAAACACTACTATCTTAAGAACATACTGAATAATGTAGTCCTTGCACCATTTGAACAATGATGAGATCATATGTCTGCTCAATCAGGGATGATCCAGGGTTGAAAAACTATAATAAGCTCTCAATATTCATGATATAAAGCAGATACCAGATAAATCCCCTCACTGGAGAAATGACCAGTCAATTGCAAAATATAATCTCAGATAATTTGGTATCTCTCAAAATTAAAACTATGCATGTGTAAGTTCACAATAAGTACCAATGATAAGTACAGTGGGGTCAGCATCTGTCACATTTGGATTGAGACCATCTCAACCTGCACTCTAGCCACAACTATTGTAACTATTAACAGAATTTACAGGTGGATAGACGTAGGTAAAGTAGTGGAGATACTTGTCCAGAGTGTCTCACTGCACTATGCATGATTAACCATTGCATGTTGGAATGTACAGTATGGTCCTCAGTTAAGCAGGGGCATGGCATATCTAGAAATAAGATCTGTTAGTTGCACTTAGTCATATATCAATGTTTTCATCACTAAACAATTACAGAATTCTAAAACTGTTTTCTGACAACAAACTCACCGTTTCTCATAGATTTCTGAGAAGTTTTCTTCAGGAGATTGTAGAGTAATGTATTCAACAGGATTCTTTTTCATTTTATTGCAGTAAATCTAGATGTAAAATAAAAGTAATACCATTCAGTAAGAGGATGAAAAATTTACCACTGTATGTTAAATTATTAAAATATCTTGATTATTATAAAAGTTTGTAGTTAATTTTCCCTGTAAAATAAATTAAAGCTAAGTATGGATTTTAGATTATCTTAAGGTTTTTGTAAAAAATGGAATGAAATTTTATCCATTTATTGAATTTTTAATGTTTTGCTTTCTATTTGTTTACAGTTGAAGTTTCTTCAAGGAAACAATATATATTTTTTTTGCACTTATAATTTTTCCTTATTTAAGGAGTGGAGTTTTTGATTGAAAAATTTGCTCAATGTGTCAAATGCTACAGCAATGATACATTCGAGGCAAAATAAAATTTAAAAGTTGTGGTGTTATGAGCCAGGCTGTGTTGTAGGGAAGGACTGGAAGTGAGGGAGTATGCCTGTCCTGTCGGAAGTGGTCCCACTGGAAGGGCCGCGGTGGGTATGCGAGGTCGGTGAGGTGCGAGCAGTCAGTTGGCAGTGGACAGCATATGAGAGCAGACCTGTTAGACAGTATGGTGGCAGACAGAGCATGTGGACCTGAAACTCTATAATTATGATGCACAATTTAGTCATTAGAAGTCTCAAGTTTTGGGACAAATTTTCACAGAGGATTGCTACATGTTGCCAAAAATTTCCTGAAGAAGGGGTCTTAGCCCCTGAAATATAGAAATACATGACAAATATTCCTGACTCTTCCATATATTATAGAATGTAGTAAAAAGAAATTATTATATATCTGAAAATATCCCTAAAATTTTAGATATGCAAGTCAGTAGTTTCTAACAAAATATACTGAAACTAATTTTCCTACCTACTTAAATATCAACCAATCATCACTTGAACAGTAATTTATTTTTCATAAATTTTAGATAGGATCCTATAATATTTTGTTCCCTATATCACTTTGGTTGAATTTGAAGACCTCAGAACTAACCGTCTCACCAGTTTTGATAATGTGAGGGGATCCTTCTTTTTGATAATTTTCAATAATTAAAACAATATATACTTGATTAATTCTGTCCTAAGATAACTGATACACATAATAATCTGACCTCATACAAATGTACTAACATAGTCATTGCAAATGAAGAGAATGCACAGATAACACTGCACTTCTCCTACATTTCACCAAAACACAGCTAAAATCTTCATCTTTTTCCTTTGGTGAAACTATCATGTTGGGTCAATACTGCATTTCAGAGTATATATATGTGTGTGTGTTTGTTCCTCCCCACCGCTTGACAACTGGTGTTGGTGTGTTTACATCCCCACAACTTAGTGATTTGACAACAGAGACTGACAGAATAAATACTAGGTTTAAAAAGAAAATAAGTACTGGGGTTGATACATTTGACTAAGAATTCTTCAAGGCAGTGCCCCAGCATGGCCACAAGCTAATGACTGAAAAAAGAAAAAGATTAAAGATAAAAGATCATTGTTTTTTTTTTTAACATATAGGCATTGACTTTAGCTGATATTCAAAAGACTCTCAGAAGCTGTGAACTTGACAGAATTAAGAGAAGTTTAAGAGAGAGGAGATGACTTTGAAATAAGCTTATGCAAGCAACAAATTGAAATGTTCAAAAACAATTTACCGGGACAAGTTTTCCTCTGATAAGCAGTCGGTAAGTGCTATCTTGTCTAATGGATGTTGTATCTCTTAATTCTTGGCATGAAGAAACAAAACCTAGATATTTAAATGTGAGAGAAAACAACAATTATAATCAATTAGAATTTGGAACAAATCATTAGGGAAAAGTGATTAAAAAATTTTTTAAAAAGTCACCTTAAATTTCGACACATTTTTACATGATGAATTAATAATAATTCATGGATTAATGTTTTTACATGGATTACAGAATTCTATCTATCTAAAAAAAATTTTTTGTAGTCAGTTTTCAACGTTTTATGCATTCGGAAAACATATCTCCCCCTCAACAGAATGTTAACTTTTGTGAATTGTGTCCATGAAAGGACTTGGGCAAATAAGACATATGTCATAAATTTTCCCATCTCCAACATCCTCTACTCTGTCCATTACAATCATTAGTATCAAGCTGTTTTGCATCTGCTTCTTCAGAGGTGTTTGAGAAACCTGCAAAACAGTGTACTGATATGCATCCTGATACAGTACTGTGGCTACTTACTTAAGGCATACTGAATCTCTTCTAAGAAGTCCAGTGCACTTAAATCTTCCTTATTATACTATTACCATATGTACTTTTAACTATTGACCCACAGTGTTTGTTTAATAAGCAGGCATTGTTCTATAGTAATTAAATAAGAGCAAATTGAATATGATATACTAGAGTGGTAACATTAACTCAAGAGAAAGTTTATTTGCAAGAAAGTTAAGAAAAGGAGTAAGTATCAAAAGTATTTGCTGATGTTATTGTAATCATTACAGTTGTTGAAATAAAACAACATTATTGTCATGTTCGTAGTCATCCTCTTTCATTATTTAAATTTGTAACAGCTACTGTCAATATTTATGTGATAGTATAAATATTGGCAGAATCATTAATACACTGGGCAAAATGCTCAGCGGCATTTTGTCCATCTTAACACTTTGAGTTCAAATTCTCCTGAGGTCAACTTTATCTTTCATCCCTTCCATGATCAATAAAATAAGTACCAGTTGAGTATTGGGGTTGATATAATCAACTTATCCACTCCTTCGAAATTGCTGGCGTTGTGCCAAAATTTGAAACCAATATTTATATGTCAGTAACAGTCACTTCATTAGCAACTATTCAGCATAAATCCTAGACATAAAGGCAAGTTGAAATACTGATAAAAATTTGTTTATCTTGATTATAGTCTCATTAAATTTAAATTAGATAAAGTGAATTAGAATTAAAATGAAAATTCAACTTACATCTTTTACTTGGACATATTCGTTTTGATACTGGAGCAGTATCTTTACAGTTTGAGGAAGGATATTCTCGGCCAGATTTATCTATGCAGGTCACTCTTCTGTTAACCTCCTGGATTCCACAAACGTCCGGACACTATTAAGAAAAATAACACAAAACTAAGTTAACACTGGATAGGTCAGGAAAATAAATAACATTTGTAATAAGGATGTAAATAGCATTGTAACACTGAGTAAAATTCTCCCCCAAAAAAGTAGAGAATTTAAAGAATCTTTTATTAACTTTCTAGAATGTGTTACATAATGCAAACTGGCCTATACAATTTATTTAAGCCTTTAGTAATAGTACGTTTATAATCAGTGTCTTTGTGGACTTTTAAAGAGTACTAAGTCACTGAAAAAATTCCAACTAAGGGTAAAAACTAATCTAGCAGATCCCACTTTCCCTGAGCACAAAGATATTATATATAAAGACAAAGTGTTTACAGCTGTCTGTACACACAGTGTTAGCAAAAAATGTTTACAATATAGTCTACTGAACAGGAATGCAATTACTACTTATGTCCACCTTTATATTTAATGTGGAGGCGCAATGGTCCAGTGGTTAGGGCAGCGGACTCGTGGTCATAGGATCGCGGTTTCGATTCCCAGACCGGGCATTGTGAGTGTTTATTGAGCAAAAACACCTAAAGCTCCACGAGGCTCCGGCAGGGGATGGTGGCGAACCCTGCTGTACTCTTCCACCACAACTTTCTCTCACTCTTACTTCCTGTTTCTGTTGTGCCTGTAATTCAAAGGGTCTGTCTTGTCACACTGTGTCACGCTGAATATCCCCGAGAACTACATTAAGGGTACACGTGTCTGTGGAGTGCTCAGCCACTTGCACGTTAATTTCACGAGCAGGC
>NC_068981.1:55570898-55580938 GCF_001194135.2 Octopus bimaculoides | reverse complement strand
TGCGGCCATGCTGGAGCACTGCCTTTAGTCGAGCAAATTGACCCCAGGACTTATTCTTTGTAAGCCTAGTACTTATTCTATCACTCTCTTTTGCCGAACCGCTAGATTATGGGGACATAAACACACCAGCATCGGTTGTCAAGCGATGTTGTGGGGACAAACACAGACACACAAACATAGACACACACACACACACATATATGACGGGCTTCTTTCAGTTTCCGTCTACCAAATCCACTCACAAGGCTTTGGTTGGCCTGAGGCTATAGTAGAAGACACTTTCCCAAGGTGCCATGCAGTGGGACTGAACCCGGAACCATGTGGTTCGTAAGCAAGCTACTTACCACACAGCCACTCCTATGCCTATGAATAAAAACCTTAGCAGAGCTATGTACTTAAGAGATAGACTTGGTGTATTCTTCAAGAGAGACATGTTAACATGGTATTTTGAAACCCTATAATATAATGCAATACTTTTTAGTTAAAGGTAGTGAGCAAATAAATAAAAAACAAATATAGATATCAAATTATCTGATCTACTGATATATAATAATTTGGTAAAAGTTGAAAGAGATACTTTTTTTAATGTGAATCGTAAAAGTGCTTTAGGATACAAAACTAATTAGTGGTCAAAGATAGGATCTGTTGAGAGTGGGACCAAATATCTTATGGTACAACATTTTATCCCCATACATTCTGATTTAAAATATTAGCAGAATAAATTATATCTTTGGTCCTTCCAGGGTCAATAAAATAAGTGAAAGATCCAAATAAGCAATATTCAAGTAGTGGGTATGATAAAATGGACCAATCCTCTAAGATTTGCGGCATTTTTGCAATAAAAAAAAATGCTTCAAAGTTTTCACATTTACAATTCAACTTCCTTATTGGTAAAAAAAAAAAATCAAGCTGATGATGTCCATAACATCCATTTGAATCAAAATATTTAAAACCCACTAAATCACCACCACTGCTTAAACTATGCACCAATGTTCTAAACAGAATGCTGACAACAATCTTGCCTAGCTGATACAAAAAAGAACTTCAGTAATATCATCTTCATCACCAACCTCATCTATACAGACATCTATCCTACATTTTTGCATGCTTCCTCCATCTTACATCAAAATTTTCTGCTTTATTCTCAGTTTCTATGACCAAAAGTTATGCTACTGAGAACCAATCACCTTGTCAAAGCACTTACATCCAATATACATTTAGAAATTGAATGGAAAAGGCAACAATTACTACAACTCAAATCTGATGTTTTAAATTCATAAGTAGTAAAGAAAAAAAAAATTAAAACCTACATCAGTCCAAGGGCCTGTGGTCCATTGTAGAGGACAAGGGAACTCAGCACATCTTCTATGGGTTTTAGGCTTCTTGAATAAACAAAACTTATCTGCAGCTAAAGATTTATTTTCATAATCCATGCAATTTACAGCTCGCTGTTTCTGTCCAAATCCACAGGTTTTAGAACACTGCAAGTAAAAATAAGCAATAACATTGTAAAACAAAATTCTAATTTTTTTTTTTGTCTTAGGTCAGTAAGTGTTATTTCCTATTTGCTTCTATCTAGAAATCAATGGAAATGACTACTTTTCCTTTCAAACTTTGCTTTTGTGACTTGGACATCAATGTTTTGAAACCAACCTATTTTCCATTACATTTCAGAGAGATTCAGCACTGATTTGCTGAAGAATAAATATCATGATAGCAAACATTCTGCTCAATACTATAGATTTGTTTGTCAATTGCTTGACCTTAATCTCTTGATCATGTCCCTTAGTGGCTGACAATTTGTGCATCTCTGATCATGAGAAGGAACAGTGGGGGAACATCATAGCTATGTGTTGAGAGGGATTCTTTGGGGTTTGAATAAATGTAACAAAAGCAAATTTTGAAGGAAATATTAGCCATTTTTCATACTTTGTAGAAGTAAGCAAATAGGAAATAACAGTTGCTACCCAAGGACAAAAATCATGTTATACAGTGTAATCTATTATGCCTAGACTGGTACAGCCTATGATTGTTACCATTATTTTATTGTTAGTGTTGAGTGCCTCTGATTACTTTGGTTGTTTAAGCCTACAGTGAAAAGGAATGGATTAAACACACAAAGTCAGCATGCTACACTTGATATAATTACTTCTATATATTTGTACATATGTAATAAATTACTTATAAAATAATACAATTTATTGATAAGGCAAAGAAGATAGGACATTAAACAAGTAGCTGAAGATTCATACTGTCTCTGGCATTGTTTTGTGTCCATGTCAAGGTCAATTCTAAAATGGCTCAGTCTGTCTTGGAGTAAATAGTTACACAATGATAGAAACAACTTAGCAAATTTAATCAGTGAATGCAAGATAAAACTGATGTCATTTCAGTGCTGACTTACTGAGTGTTTCAAATGGTTAGGAAAGAGGAGGGCTCTTCTAGGCTGACTTGCTATAACTTACATGAAGAAAAGAACTTCAAAGATATCCCTGTAACCCAATGGGTTATGAGACTCACCATCATCATATAAAATGTAATGTTAAAGAGCCTCTATAATCTCTTTATTTAATGCCTATTTTCTATACTGGATTGGGTTAGACAGTGGCTGGCAAACTGGAGAGCTACACTAAGCTCCAATTGTCAGTCTTAGCATAGTTTTGACAGTTGGATATCATTCTCAACACCAACCACTTTACAGAGTATACAGGGTGCTTTTTAAGTGGCACAAGTACATGTACTTTTTACATGGTGCCAGCACAGGTGCTTTTTTTATGTGGCACCAGCACCAGTGGGGTCACAAAGAAGCTTGCAAGACAAAGACCTCTCAGCTGAGAGAGGGAGTAGAACTGAGGGAAGTGGACATGCGCTAAGCAAGAGGTTAGAGTATAATGGAAGGACAAAGATAGTTGTCTTACTATCAGTAGGACAAAGAAGGAGAGGAAGGTTAGAAAGAAAGACAGAGAGACAGTCAGAGAGAGAGAAAACTAGATGCTATTGAAGTTTACCCACAGGGGGTGGGTAGTATAAATAGTACAGAGGGGATTGAGGGAGATGTTCCATTCGAATGTGTGTAGAGATGTCTAGAGATGGGGAAGACATGACTGTAACAAGTGATGGTGAGAGAAATTGAAGTGGATGGGGTGTAGGTGTGGTAGATATGTGAGGACATAGAGAATGTGCAGATAGGCATGTGAGGAAGTATCATAAAACAATTAACAAGTTGAGTTTGACAGTTCAAGAAACACAACATTATACTGATTTATTGTTCACAAGTCTTATTTTTTTTGTAGAATAAGATAACTTGTTGACTAATAGAGATAATGCATGGTGTAATGCTGAGAATGTGAAATGTAATGGTAAGATAATACATAGTTTAATGGTGAGATAATGTATAATATGAGATAACAACTTACCAGTTTAGTAAGTGACATAACATTTGATTCCCATTAAAAAGGATGTCAAATTTATATTTTAAATTGAACTGCTTAAAAAGTTATGCAAATTAATATTATTTGTGAGTCTGTGTGTCTGTGTGCATGCAAAGTCCCTTTATGTTCCCAATTCAAATAACAACAACAATAAATGAATTAATAAAGCTATACAGCGAAGTAGACTATCATTTGCAAGGCACAGAATCACATTACCAAAATATGGAATTGCACTTTATTGTTGGAAAAAGGAAATTAAAAAATATGATAACCTGCTTACCGATGACCACCTCTCTTTTTTCCATACATATTTACAGGGTGCTGGATAGCAACTTTTCACACTTATAGGTTTCTTTTTCTTGTTACAATATACATCAGGTATTGCTTTATATTTAGATTGTTTGCAAGTAACTTCTCTTGTTCTTGTACCATTACCACATTCAACAGAGCACTAGGAATTGAAGAAAGTAACAACCAGCCATTGTAATTACAAATAGTATATTTTAGTTTCTTCATTTCTACTTGTCATATATTTCTATTTGTTTTACTCTGACACTATTTCTACTATTATCAGAGACCTCAATAGTCAGCTACTAATGATATACAGTATAGTGTAACAATCTCAGAAAAACAACTTTATATACAATAATAATATCAGGGGTGTAGCATATTTATAAGAGATTTTTAAGAATATAACCATTTATTTGTTGATATTAAGAAAATTCTTAATAAACTTTTGATTCATATACTCTTAGAGTTTAACATCCAATTGTGCAATCAAAATGAATGGGATTGTTTTTTCACTGGAGTAATTATTTCAACAGCCAGAATCTCTTTCTATGACTGGCTATTCTTAGATTAAGAGAGAGAGCAAATTAAATTTATTTTGTCCATCAAGCAAATAAGATTTAGCAGAAATATGTGCTTGCCCAAGGTCTCAACATGACAGGAGCAGTAAGATATAAATTTATACTGAATGGTTAGCAGTACAGCATTTTAACCTCACAGTCAATATGCTTTGTGTGCACTGAAGAAAAAATGGAATTTATGCATTTCTTTTTGTAACAAAAAACAAAACAAAAACAAAATGATTAACTGTCAAGGATTTATTTTAATTGCAAATAAAATACTTACTGGCCTCCAAGGACCTTTGTACCAGTGAGGACATTTCTTTACTCGACACCGTTTACTGGATCGAAGAGGTTTGCCAGGACATTTTGATAAGTCAACTTCAATATTATCTTTATTGATGCATCGAACTTTACGGTATTTGCGAGATTTACCGCAACTAGCAGGACACTAAAAATATTTACAACGTAAAGTTTAATATATGTTGTGCGTTTGTGATATATATACACACATATATACATACACATGCCCATGCATATATCCTCATCATTTTGCATCCAGTTTTCTATGTGTCCAGAAGTTGGACAGGTCTTTTCCAGCACAGCATCTCACCATTTGTTGTAGGACCTTGTTATCTTCATGAGGTTCAGCAACTTGAACCCAGCTTTCATGTTTTATTCAGTCTTCTTCTGCTGCAGGATCCTTCCACTTGGTTCACTTGGCATTTCTTTCCCCAAATGTCATCTCCCTATACATACAACTTGTCTGTACCAGTGTAGTCTTCTTTCTCTCAGCTCATTTTGGCTTCACCCATCATTCAAACTAACATTACACTTGAAGCAGAGCATGCTCATCTCATATTTCATTCTAGCCTTCACACATTCTCTACATTCAACACCCATGTTTCACTTCCATGTACACTATAATATAATACATGGAAATCAAACATGAGCATTGAATGCAGAAGATATATGTATGTATATGTGTTTGTGTATGTGTGTGTACATGTGAGTATGTATGTATGCATGCATGTGTATATCTATGTAGGTTATGTGTGTATATCTTAATAAATATATATGTTTATATGTATTTCTTTGTCCCTGTATTATATAAGTGTCTGTATAACTTGTGAGAGTGTATATGCTTATAAATGTATGTTAGCATAATATATATATATATATATATATATATATATAAAGACAGAAAATCTAAGTCAGTGAAATTTGATCTGTCAGACTTCTCTGTTATGAATCTATCATCAACATACAAATGAAACTCAATGAAGATATAATTATGTTTTAGTCTAGTTTGGTTCTAGAGTAATTGAACCTAAAATTTTTTTACACTAGCTTCAGTCATGCCATTTAATTTCTCTTGTAATAAACATTCTTTGTAACTTTTTCTGTTATATGAAGAAAAGACAACCCACAATAACACATTCTGAAATAAGCTCTTATAATAATGCAAAGATATAAGAAATACACTTGACCATGATTGTATAATTCAGCCTTATAATATTCACTGAAACACATATAAGAATGACTTAAGGAAATAATTTCAGGATCTACTTGATTTTTTTCTCTATATACTCAATTATCTAGTAGAAACTAGAAGAAGGAATGTTTGACTAAAATACATGAATTCTTTTCACAGTTTTCTCTTATAGCAAATAAATATACACATGAAGTTCTAAATACTGGTTGTTTGTTGTGCATCTTAATTTATACCCCCCCACCACCACCACACATAATTGTAATAATTCTTTCTACTGGAAGCACAAGGCCCCAAATTTTGGGGAAGGGATTAAGTCAATTACATTGACTCCAGTGCAAAACTGGTACTTATTTAATCGACCTTGAAAGGATGAAAAGCAAAGTCGACCTTGGTAGAATACACATAATTGTAATAATAACAAGGTTAGTCAGAAGAAATGAAAGAATTGTTTCTAAGTTTATTTATAAAAATACAGATACAGAAAATCATCAAATTTTCCAAGGAAATGAAATAAAATGGAATTAAATTAAGTGAAAAAAAAACTGGAAATAAAATAGAATAAAATATTTATGTCATTACATTTAAGAATTTGTTGAGCACACGAGAATGCTTGTGCTACAGCTAAAGTTAATTTAGCAAAGACCAAAGTCCTAGCAAGTAGGAAAACAGACAAATTACTAATCCCTTCAGGGTTGGTTCTGCTCAATACACAGAAAAGATGTAGGTAGAAAGTAGTCTGTTATTGGCAGATGTGCAGGTACAATAAACATTAAGGATGTACAGAAAACAAACTTCCTCAAATGTCCAGGGGTATCCTTAGAAGTGGTAGATAGCTTCTGATACTTAGGTAACCAAGCTAGCAGTGAAGGAGTATGATCTGAAAGTGTAGTTGCTAAAATGGGCTGGACAAAGTTCAGAGAGCTACTACCTCTGTTGGTAACAAAGGGCATCTCCTTCAGAATGAAGGGCAGATTGTATGATGCTTGCATACGAATAGCTATGCTACATGGCAGTGAACCATGGGCTGTGACTACAAAGGACTTGCAAAGGCTTGAAAGAAATGTAGCCAACATGTTCCACTGGATAGATAATGTCAGTGTGCACGTACAACAGTGTAAATGATTTAAGAGAATAATTGACTATAAGAGCATCAGATGTGTGCAAGAGAGAAGACTGCTGGCATGGTCATGTGATGCATATGGATGAGGACAGTTGTATTAAGTAGTACCAATCTCTAATTGTGGAGGAAACCTGTGAAAGGGGTAGATCCAGAAAGACTTGGGACAAAAATGGTGAGACATAATCTTCAGATGTTGAGCCTCACAGAGGAGATGACAAAGGACTAAGATCTCTGGTGATTTGCTGTGCTTGAGAAGACACATTGAGCTAAGTAAAATCATGATCATCCATATATACAAGCATGTCCTTTATAACTATGCCTCTACTCTCACACACACAAATAATCTGTCCTCTGACAAAACACCCCTACAACCCATTTCCCCAACATCCCTCACATCCCACTTTCCATGATAATCACCCACTGCAGGCCTTTCCGCTCTCCCTCATGTGCCTATCCACACTCTCTACATGCTCTTACATATCTACTATACACCTGCTCCCACCCACTCCATTTTCCATCACCATCACTCACTAGAGTCATGTCTTCTCCATCTCTAAACCTCTCCCCTCACACTCTTATGCAACATCTCTCTCTACCCCCTTTATACTACTTATACTCCCACCACTGTTCTCTGTAGATAAGCCCAAATACATCTGCGACACTAATTTTCCTGTCTCCCACTCTATCTCTCTCTATCCTCTTCCTGTCTGTCCCTGTCCTACTGCGGTAGCTGAGTATTCCATCTATTACACTCTCATCTCTCACCTGGCTCATAGCCACTTCCCTCAGTTCCACTCCCTCTCTCAGCTGAGAGGTCTCTGCCTTACAACTTACTTGGTGACCCCACTGGTGTTACATCTAAAGCACTCAGCCAGCTCCTGTTGAATCATCCAACCAATGCAAGTATGAAAAATGGATGTTAAGTGATGTTAATGATGATGATGATGATATGTAAACAAGAATTCTTAAGTGCTAGGCAAATTCTTAAATGCAATAATTAAAATTTTTTATTATATTATATTTAAGTTTCTTTTTCACTTCATTTCATTTGATTTCCTTGGAAAATTTGAAGACTTTCTATACCTGTAAATATATAATTAAATTAAGGAATAATTCCTTCATTTCTTCTGACTAATATTGTTATATTTTGGGATGGTCATTTTTTTTTCTTTTGCCAAATAAAACACATACATTATATATTCATTCTTCAGTTCAACTTTATTGTTGTTCTTATTTTCTTTGTCTGAAATCTTTCATCATACATGCTGTGACCTCTTCGATGACTTTCCAGCCCACATGTCTCATCTTGTGACAGGAGGAGACATGTGGGATGGAGAGTCACTGAAGAGGCCACAAGATGTGTGATGAAAGATTTCAGACAAAGGGCACTAAAATATGAACAACAATAAAGCTGAAGTGAAGAACGAGTATACAGGGTGTATGGTTATTTGGCAAAAAAGAAAAAAAAAAAAAGACCATCTCAAAATATGACAATATCTGTTTCAACAAGATGGTTTCACATCAGGAATCTTGCAAAACAAATACATAAATGTAACTTCTGACTAATTTTCTATCAAAAACGTTTTATTCTTTTATATATAAGCGATAAACTACTACACTTGCCCCCTACTGGACTATCCCAGTAATGATGGTATGTGGGCTCTTTGCATGATTAAGAAACGTCTGTCAAAGGTGGATGAGTAACTTTCAAGCTGACTGCATTAATATCCTGGGAAAGGGGTGAGAACCACTAGAATTACCAAGATTAATGAAACACTTGAATGGAAGTTATGCCTATATTTAATTCTATACTGGACTGCTTAAGCCACAGAAGATCTAAGAGTGAGACAGGTAGAAAGGACTGGTAAAAGGATTCAAGTATCTAAACAATACAAATAGAATGGAGATAAGTGGACTTAGCTTGACATGCACACACACATGCATACATGCACATACACTGTGCATCTTTACTAAAACATACTAATGCAGGGAAGGGTGTCAGCTTTAGCTAATTACTTGAGTTAACCAATGATAGAGTTTAATATTGTGTATGCATACAAAATAAGAAATATATGCATTGCATGCTGAATATTACACAGAAACAACATTACAAAAATATTGTATATATTATATAACTACATAAAACAATGATATATATTCTATAAAATTATTCAACATTTCTGTGTGTAAATGTGAAAAAAGCACCAGCCTCTTTATATAGTTCCAACTTTTGCTGCACAACTGGGGTTACCCACTTCTTTAAATTAATCTCTTTTGGAGTCATGATATAAAATACAAAGCAGAAACATGCCTAATCACTGAATAATCAATGAAAATTGTAGGACCACACGATACTGATTGCCAAAAATGGTGATGAAAGTCAACAAGGACAGTCACTCTCTGAATCTGGCTTAACAGGGTACAGTTTAATTATGGTACTCTGCAGATAATGTATGTACACACAAAGGTGGTGAGCTGGCAGAATTGTTAGCGTCTGTCTTTATGTACTGAGTACAAATTCCACCAAGGTCGACTTTGCCTTTCATCCTTTCAGGGTTGACAAAATAAGCACCAGTTGAGCTCTAGGGTTGATGTAATTGACTTACCCACTCCCTTGAAATTGCTAGCATTGTGCCAAAATTTGAAACTAATATGTGTACACACACACACAGAGGTATAATACACAACACTTACATACTCACAAGTATTTTATATGACTTAGTGAGAAAGTGGAAGGGCAAATCCTATGACATTTATACAACTGGTGAGAAGAAATAGAAGAAGAAACTAAGATATATGTTGTTGCTACAGGGAGAAGGGTATCAAAACAACTTTTCCTAAAACTGGAGAATTCGTCCAAATGCTCAAAAAGGAGTGGATTCTATTAAAGGCACTTAAAGGTGGTGTTAAACCAGACAATAGATAGAGCTCTGTGAAGTTTCTGTCTACCCTGTTTCACTCATAAGGTGTAGATTAACCTGAGGTTGTGATAGAAGACTCTTGTCCAAGGTACTGCATTGTAAGATTGAACCTGAAATTATCCAACAGTAAAGTGAATTTCTTGAACTACACAACTAATTCTATACCATGTATGTGTGCGTGTGCGCATGTTTTTATATATATATATATATATATATATATATATA
>NC_068981.1:55543052-55570793 GCF_001194135.2 Octopus bimaculoides | reverse complement strand
TATATAATATATATATATATATATATATATATATATATATATATGTTTTATAGGTTTGTGTACTTCAGTACACTAAACATGCTCTGAATAAAGGACTCAATACTACTTGTAGAGTCAAAATAATATTTATTATCAATGGTGAATTTGAAGTTTCGCCAATATTGGCTTCTCAAAACACTGTAGTTTTTCTGTACCATTTCCAGCAGGCATGAAAATAAGAGTTATAAGGAAGAGGAAATGGGTGTTAGTAACAATATAAAAGAGAAATGTTTCAGTTAAGAATTGAAACTGTGTCTCTAATTAGCTTCACCAGGCATTTATTGTTAATTAACATTACTTATTATTTCCACATCGCGCTGTCTTACAGTCACACTTTCATATAAGCATAGACAATATTTTTTACAGGTCTGCTCCCTACCAACAATCCACAAATACAAGAAGTATCGTATCAAGTGTTGTTTACCCACAAATCAACTTTAATTGAGCAGACTTATAATTAATGACCATGACTATCCCATCTTATTCAGATATAATGTATTCATCACTATATTATGCAATAGTAATATGGTAGGAGAGATTTGGTTGCTATTTCCACCAAGTTAAGTAACTACATAGAATCTTTAATTATATGTGTTGTTAGCTGTGCAGACAGTAGCTAACAGATAAATATACTTTGCAAGTAAGCACCACACTATGGTTGCAGCAAGGTTTTAACTTATAGCCAGTCTCTGTAGAACACTGTAGTCACTTAAAGTTGTGAGTAAAAAGTTATATGAGAGAGAAATTCTGTACTATGAGTGTTAAAAAAACAAAAACAAAAGGTGAACAGATCAATTTGTTTTTAAGAACAGTAAGTGATGTGATGGCAAGACAAAAATAGCATTTAGAAAAATAAATATAATTCTTTTTTTTTTTTATTTGTGATTACTCACAGGACCCCATGCTCCAACATTCCATACATATACTTCATTGCAAGTTGAAAGGCAGGGCCTTGTTTCAGCAGGTTTTTGGTATAGGTTACAATTTGGATCTGGCAACATTTGACCATTTGGAAGTTGACACAATACTGTTCTTTTCTGATACGCATTTGAATCACAAGTTACTGGACACTAGAATTTAAAGAATAAACATTCAGAAGAAACTTTGCTTTAGTTTGAGTATGAAATAAGCTTACTAGGTCAACATTTTTTTGTAAAACGTATTGACAATAATACAGATACATACAGACAGCTATATTGAATTAAATCTGGGTCACATGTATGCATATTGATTCTCAAACACATACTTATGCACAGGTACATATATACATACCAATCATATATATGTTACAAACATTTAAAAGAAAATGTGAAATATAACAAAATACTCATTATTATTAATTCCATTCAGTTCTTTTTATGAAAGAAAGAGCTAGTGAAATTATATAGTAGTTTTCTTCTAATTAACCTTGCTTCTTGAACTTTGTAATAATTCTTGTGCAATTTTATAAATAAAATTATAATGAATAATGTAGAACAAGAGATACACTTCCAATGAATAAAAGTAGTGGTCTGATTTCAATTTCTTGTAAATGTTACATAATTTCACTTTCACCAAATGATTCCCTATTTTCTGTCACATATCAACTTGAATCTTGTGTAAAGTATAAAAAAAAAATCAATATTCACTAAAATAAGATAAGTGAGAATGAGCAACAGAGAAGAATATTCAATTAAATGATTTTTTGGTACTTAGTTTTTTTGCTCTTGAGTTAAAGCTAAAAAGCTTACCACAGTTGGATTTGTCAATCCTCATTTTACTGATAAAATAAGTACAAATAATATAGTGAATCGAACTCATTGAAGAAATTTTCATACAGATAAATTTACAATGTCTTTTATTCTTTTATCTGTTTCAGTCACTGGCTTGTGGCTGTGCTGCAGCACCACTTTGAAAAGGTTTCATTGAAAAATTTGGCTCCAGTAATTAGTTTTGTAAGTCTGGTATTTATTCTATTGGTTTGTCTTGTGAAACTACAAAATTACAGGTATGTAAACCAACTGATACTGATTGTCAAATGGGATGGATGGGAGAAGACACACACACACACACACAATGGCTATTCACATAGTTTCTCTCTATCAAATTCACTAACAAGGTACTGGTTGCCTCGGGGTTGTAGTAGAATACACTTGCTCAAGATGCCATGCAGTCGGACTGAACCTGAAACCTCATAATTGTGAAGTGAACTTCTTACCACTATCCTAACTATAAATATGACAATATGAAGCAAAGCTGTTAGAAATATATAACCAAAAAAAGTTACCTCATTCCAGTTTCCATATGTCCATCCAGGACAATAGCCACTGTTGCAAGGTTTCCTTTCAATAGGTCTCCGTAAAACATTACAACGGCTTTGGTCTTCAAAGTTACAAGCAACTCTTCTACGCTGCCAGCCTGAACCACAGGTACTGGAGCACTAAAATAGAAATTCGAAAGCATACAGATGCAGAGTTAATGGGACGGATAGGTGGAGAGAGAAAGAGAGAGATGGAGAGAGGAGAGAGAGGGAGAGAGAGAGAGAGGAGAGAGAGAGAGAGAGAGCCCTCACATACAGTACTTTTATTATTTTAACAACCCCAGAGAGATGAAAAACCAAGTTAACTGCAGTGAGACTTGAACACTGAATATAAAGAACAAATACTGTAAGGCAGTTTTCTAGGCACCAGAGAACTGGCTTCTCAAAATGTATCTAAAGTCAGTTAATACTCCAACCAGTTAAGAATAAAAGAATGGCAAATACTAATCCTGAACACAAGAGCAATAGTCATTTTCAAGGCTTCTAAGTAGTATAGAAAAAGGGAGTGTTGGCCTGTACAAAGGTCCATTGTCCAGAGAGTCTAAGAAGTGCCTTGGATTTTGAGATGACTCTCCCCCACCCCCACACACCAATCTCTGAAACCAAAAAGTAGTCTTGTTACGCCATTTCTCTTGGAAGCCCTGGTCATTTATCTTTTGTGATCAGATGTATTCATATATAAATGACTTCATTTACATCGGGAGATGCAGCATTTAAGTATTTTCCTTTGGGCATTAGCAATATAAATTAATTGAAAAAGCTACTCGATTTCGCAATGTTATAAAGTCTATAGTTTGCACCACCACGGAAATCAGAGTTACTTCCCTTGAACTATATATTTCTTAAATAATACAGACATCTCTTTTCATATGGCTGCATCACTTATGTTAGACGTTTGTATTATACTGAAAGCTTTGCATTGTGTAAACATTGGACGGATAAGATATCAAAGAAAAATGGATTCTAGGTAATTGTATCCTAGAGGCACAGATCAATAGATGGAATTATAAATTCCGGGAGCAACAATAGTTAGGACCAAAACTATTTAGTTGACTAAGGTTTATTTTAAATCACAAGACAAATGGTAAAACATTACATGTAATATAAACAAAACTCTTGAAAACGAGCAAGTTGTGAGAATCATAGAAACAATACTAACCCCACTCCATTTGCCAACTCTCCAATGAGATGAATTGCTAGAATCACTTGATGGAAGTTCACACTCTCGTTGTCGGCATGCTTGAACTGCAACTGGTTTCCAGTTTTTGAAACATTTAAACTCCTCAACTTGATGATCAAGATGTATACAAGCAACTATACGAGTTTGTACTCCTTCTCCACAGCTAACAGTACACTGGAAGATAGAAATAGTACAATGTCATGTATTGTATTTCAATGACAAGAATAACTATTATTAAAAAAATCATAAACAGAAAATATGTTAAATGATAGAATTTGACAGTGCAACAACCAAATAAATTTGGAATAATCTATTTTGATTTAACAATAATAAAATACAACTGCAGGAATATGTCAAGCCATAATTTAACTGCAGTTCCATATTTAGTAAGAGATTAATCTCGCTGGATTGGCTACTGCTTACATTCCTAGAAGTAAGACACTAGTAAAACCTCTTGTTATATAAATTAAGGAAGGTACAATTACCTAGAGATGCAATAAAAAAAGAAAAAGAAAAAAGTGCAGTTCATTTGAATCTTCTAAAATTGGTTTTCCAAACCTCATCCACCAAGCCATTTCAAACTAACATCTTAGAGGGAAATTTTTCAATATGACATTGTATTTATTTGTAATCACTCATTCTTTCTCCTATACATCCTCTCCCTATCTCTCTTTCTCACACACACACATATATTATATTGTACACTACTATGCTATACATTATCCAGAGAGAAAGCAGTGCCCATAATCCTTTACAGGGCCAGCAAAATGGGTAGGAGAGAGGAAAGTAACCTCAAAGTGGAGTCCTGGCCTAAACGTTTGCAATGGGATGAACTCTGCTAAAAGCATTCAAAGGGCTAGGTGGTGGTATTGAACCAGTGGATGGATTAAATCTCTCACCCATGTAGGCCATGGTAGGACTTGAACACAGAATGTAAAGAACCAAAAGAAATACTATAAGATGTCTGTCTGATATTCTTAATAGTTCCATCAATCCATTGCTCTAGATTGGTACCTTTTATTGACCGAGAAAGGATAAAAGGTAAATTTGATCCCAGAGCCCAGAGAGTTTTAATGATTCTGCCAAATAGATTATATAAGTTTATCTTAGCTATTTTATTGCATTTCCTGCTTATTCAGGTTATTTTATTTTAGAGCTTGTTTTTTTTTATTTTTAAATTACTAAATCCTGTATTAAGTTATGAATGTACAACACCACTGTATTGCAATTTTGAATATTTGATACATTTGATCAACAGATCGCTTTGACCTTATGTTGAAAAAAAAATTGCCTTTTCAAGATACCATTTTCATCTACTTAGTCTGTACAGTTATTTAACTTAATTTCAATTTATGACCAATTTTAGCACATCATATGAGAAATTGCAAAATAGAAAAGATGATCAAAATATCTCAACAAACCTTTCCCCACTGCCCAGTTTGCCATTGACCACAAGGTTTAGATAAACATCTTTCAACTGTGGTAGGTTTTGTGAGATGGCCACACTCGGCATCGTCTCTGGTGTTTCCTTTGTCATTAGTACAACTGACATATCTTTGTCGATCACCTTCAGCACCACACTGGGCAGAACACTGAAATTTACAGGTTTAGTTATTTAACCTCAGAAACAAAACTTATAAATACATTTTCAAACAAGTATGTTTTCACAAAAATAAATGCACACAGGCAACCAGGATATGATTATTTTGATATAACACAGTTAAAGAATCTTTATTCAATATTAAATATCCTTTATCAATTTATTGTTAAATGGTCTGAGACAAATGGAAAAAGCAAAAAATGAAAGTGATACTGTTTGCGCTAAGCAAGCATTGTATGTCTAAGAATACAATATCTTCTTTTAAGTTGGTAGGGTATGTTATGAATGAGATTTGGGTGCTATTTCTTGCAGGTTGAGTAACTTCATAGTGGTTTCCGCATTGAGTGGATACCATATACGGAGGCCTAATCAGATACATCATTTCATCAATATCAATGAGCAGGAAACATGTCTATGAGGTGATACTTATTTCATGTGTTCTAAAAATGACTACCGTTTTGCAAATGGGAATAAATTAATATAGATTACCTCTGTCCAACTACCAAATCTCCACTTTAATGTAGATTCTTGTTTAACGTTGCTTCTAGGGGGAATTGTAGTTGGTGTTAGACACTCTGTTATTCTACACTGTTGCATGGTAACTGGTTTCTGGTGAACAGGACATAGTTCATCTTGTACTAATATATGGTTTACAGTATGACATTGCACAGCTCTCTTTTTCCAACTAATGCCACAAGTCTTTGGACACTGGAAATAAACAAAATTAATGTGTAGAGTAAAATTATATTGTTAAAAGAATATACACACAACTGCATTATATAATGCAAAGAGCAGAGACTCTATAGGCCCTATCTGACAGGATAAATTGATGTAATTGATGTTCAGTTTGAACTTCTGTTACTGGATTATCTGTAGAGAAAACACGGGCTGAGAGAGCCATGGACACAACCTCTTCTTCAAAACCAAACTATTAAGAAAAATGGATTAAGAATATGAAAAATATTGTTTAAGTGACATACTGATTGTGTGAACATTGCTTCCATCTTTAAAGGTATTTAAATAGGAAATTACTGAAACATGTAAAGCTGTAGAAAACAAATTCTCAATATTTTGCGTTTAACAAACACTTATCTTAAACTAAAAAATTTGAAATGAACAATATGCTGTAAATAATACCAAAGCTGTTATGATGCACATATATACACAGCGTGAATGTGTGGGCTGTGATATTCAAACGCAATGAAGTGTTGGCAATTGATGTGCATCATATGTCTTTTAGTGTTGTATTTTAATTTTTCAGGATAAGATTAGGTATAATTAAAGTTGAAATATAGAATAATTAATTTTTCTTCAGCTTTACATCATTAAGTGGCTTTTATTCTTTTTCAATTTATATACTGAAATGACATTGCTTCAAATAAATCACCAGATTACACTGACTTTGCCAAGATATTTGATGTCTCTGGTTGTTCGAACTTTATGAATCAGAAACTCATCTTTGACACTGGGTTTTACACTTAGAAAAGGCATATGATACATTTTGCAAAATAATTTTCAAAAATAAACTTGAGAATTATATAACTTTTATTATAGAATATTTACCTCACTCCATGGTCCATACGACCATACTGGACACTCAGTTTGGTTACATTCAATGAAAGACTTTGGTCGATGAGCATTATGGCAAAATTCATCAGGGATCTTCTGGTCAACATCATTCTGACACCAGACATCTCTGTGCTTTTTGGCTAAACCACATGTTGCTGTACACTAAAGAATAGCAAATAATTAAGTCACAATCATTTTAGAAATTAAATATTTATCAAATACATTTTCACCAAACACAATTACCAATTGTTATCATTTTGTTAGAGCATATTAAAATACAATAAATATATTTTAAAAGTGAACTAAACAATTCATAAGCAGTTTTGCCATAAGTCTTTTGTGTGGCACAGAATTAAAAGCTTTAGCAAAGTCAAGGTAAACAACATCTACCCATGAGCAGCCATCAGTGACCCAGGTGATGTCTTCAAGAAAACTCAATAAGTTAAAAGGGTTAAATAGCATTACAATTCTATTTCAAATATTTTGACAAAATATCTGATCATTTTGTTAATTAAATTGTTTTATAATACTACAATTTGGAGCCTAGACATGAAACTTAACTGTTCATTAGGTATTGTGGAAGTGACTTTACAATTAACGTATTAGTTTGCTTTTCTTCAAGACTTTTAGTAGTATAAAATAGAAATGATTGTAATTGTAAATAAAATCGTCATGAAGAAGTAATTTATCAGGAATTTGGGATTAGTATAAGATTTAGCAAAATTGCGTTTTGAGATGCGTTCCTGTCAAACATTTACATTCAGACGCACATGTATACAAACACACACTATTACATAAACAAACAAAGCTTTAAGATCTATAATAGAAGAGAAACAACAGAGTGGTTTGATGTACATGTTTTTGCAAAAGACAAGCAGGAGAAATGTCGAAGTGCAAAGGAAAAGAAAAAGAAAGAAAATAAATTTGAGTAAGGGAGATAACTTACGCCACTCCAATCTCCAAATGTCCAGCTTGCACATCGGTGATCGTTACAAATTTGTCGGAATATTTTATTTTGAATATTACATTCTGTATCAGGGAGTCGTTTGTTTCGGTCATCCAAGCAATAAGACCGCCTTATTTGAGTTCCAGTACCACAACTTTTACTACACTAAAAAAAAACAAACAAACCAATACTGCATATAAACAAGATTTTTGACATTGTTTACATACATTACTTGGATGTTTTTCAATATGCAACAACAAAACTAGTACAGCACTAGACAATGTACATAAAAGAAGCATTTCATTTTAGATTTCATTTTATTTATACTTCAGTATTCATGTGGTTCTTTTTTTGTTTTTTTAAACTCGAAATGGGAGTTAAGTTTTTACCATCTGTTCCTGATAAACTAATATCTGATATATCCTAATAAATGGTTTTCTCCCATCGTAGAGATTCCATGCTTATACACAAACATGCATAAAAATACACACTACACAATATTTTGCAAAGTAGAAATCTTTTGTTTTGTATTTTCATGAGAAAAATAAAAAGGCCTCTTCCTGTCAGATTATATTGTAACGTACTTCTCTCAATTGCAATGTGTGCTGATAGGGCTCTGAATCAACTACAGTGTGTAATACGATTCTTGTCTTTGGGTGGCAACTGTTATTTCCTATTTGCTTACCCTTAGAAAGCATGAAAAATGGCCAATATTTCTGACAAACTTTGCTTTTGTTACATTTATTCAAGCCCCAAAGAATCCTTCTCAACTACTCCTCCACTACTCCTGCTCATGATCAGAGATGCCACGAAGAGACATCTTCAAGTGGTTAAGGTCAATGAACTGACAAATAAATCTGTGGTATTGAGCAGAATATTTGCTATGACAATATTTCTGCTTCAGCAACTCTGAAATGTAATGGAAAATAGATCAGTTTCAAAACATTGATGTCCAAGTTACAAAAGTGAAGTCTGAATGGAATATTAGTCATTTCCTTTGATTTCTAGATAGAAGCAAATAGGAAATAACACTTACTGACCAAAGACAAAAAAAAAAAAATGTTACACAGTGCTATGAGTATGTTGCAGGGTTTGGTTTTATTCCTCATACCTCCATCATTCAAAATCCCATTTTTTTGTCTTTTGCAGTTATCAACTTGCAAATCTTCAAAAGGAACATTTGCAAGATTAGCTGTAATGACCTCACCAGTCTTAGAGGATTTGAAAAGGCCAAGAGCACAGTTGAAAAAAAAATTGTTTTTGTCAATCAAAGTCTAATCATAGAGTACTGGTCCATCTAAGGCTATGATGCTATACAGTAGAACTGAACCCAAGAAACATTAGTTGCAAAGCAAACTTCTTAACTTTACAGCCATGATGGTACAGTTTGATGGAATAGTGCTAAGCTTCTACTGTGACTTACCACAGACCAGTTATCATATCCCCAATGTGTTTGCAGACATTTCCCTTCACATGGTACAATTTCATTATGAGTTTTCGGAAGATGGTTGCAATACTTTTCATCAGTTATTTCATAACTTGTAGCAGAGGTCTTTACACAGCGAACTTTTTGCTTTTGACGTCCAGGTCCACATCTTGCAGAACACCGTTCTTTGTATATCACCTTCCAGCTACAAAAAAATAAAATAAAAGGACATTAACGCCTGCTTAAAAGATATGTTTGTATTCTCTGTACACAAGAGAAATATTAATGTTCAGAACAAAATCATAAAAACTTATACAAAACACCAAAAATTTCTAACAGTGTTGTTAGTACTTATTTGAAAAACCTACGAAAGATGAAAGGAAAATTGACCTTGGTTGGATTTGAATTCAGAATGTAAGGTGGGTACTGACCACATAAAGCAGGTATTTTATTGTATCATTCTTCATAATAAATTAAATAAAGATAGAAAGTTCAGTTATTTGTGCTGTTTTTCTGAAATGAAATGGTTCCAACTTTGGAATTAAAACTGGTCCAAGAACCCATTTTTCCCCTTCCTCTAGTAAAACAACTCAAAATTCCAAAGTTAATTCTTTATTCTCTACATTAATATCAATGAATGTTAGTTCAATATGAACCTTCACTAATGAACAAATCACATTTTTTCAATATTTTATTCCTCGCTGGGACAGACCTGTCTGGCATATACTCTATATTTTATCTTTGCCTCAACAGATAGTGTTTGTGTGTATGTAGAATCCATTGATCTATTACCTAAATTTTAGCAGTAAATAACTATAGTTTCTCTGGATCAAAGTCTCTCTTCTACTTTCATCTAAGTTTATCTGTCACAACACCATTCTCTCCCTGACTGACAGAATGGTAATCTAAGTATCAACTTCTTTCTCAGCTACTAAACCAGCCATCAATGGTTTTGCATGTACTGAATTATTTAAAAAAACATGCCTTAATTTCTCTTACCACACAACACCTTCAGTCCTCTATTACTCAAAGCCATTTACCTGGTTGGAACTTTACTAGTTTTATGCATTCAACTTCTAGCAGCAAATGCGTTCCACATCTCTGAGGTGACTAAGCAAATGACTGAAGCCAGTCTCCTAGATATGTCCCTTTAAAACCTTTTCACAACCAAATCTCTTTGCCCAACACACCCAAGTGATTCATTTGTTGCTGTACAGATGAAGAATATTATCTAGAACATTAGGAGAGAGTCACTCTTTACCACTAACTGGAATAAATTTACTCAACAATACCTACAAGACAACTTTCAGAAAAGTAAGTACCTTTGTACCTTGCATATCTTGCAATCTATCTCCCATCTCAACAAAATTATATGTATTTCTAGAATACCAATCTTTTGTTCTACGCCTTTAATCTAAAGGCTTTGTTGTGCATTTGAATTGGTTGTTTTTTATGCTTGAGAAATGAGTTAAGAACTATATAATTGCACATAACATCAGAAAAGCATTTGATTGTATCTGGTATGAGAATCTTCTGCGTAAGCTGCCTGCCTAAGGGGTTCTCTTTTTTAAAAATCTATGATTGGGAATATCCAATCAGATTGCATTGATGAGACTCTCTTGTATCCCAAAATTTTCTTTTCCTCTATATCAACAGCATGCTTGCTGTCCCTCTAACAAAGCTCACTCCTATGCAAATAATATCACACACACACACATTCATATGTAATGCATAGATATACATACATGCAGCCACATCCAAGCATACACATATACATACGCCTGGACTATAACTTTAGATTAAACAGTTACTTACAGATACATAACTAACTGATTCTCCAATAATTTTCACAAGCTGGGCTTCACAAAACCAAAAAAGATGGATAGCTAGCAAACTACAAGCTGATAAAGGTATTAAAAAAATATAAAACATTCTCAAAATTTAGCATGCAATAAGTGCATTACAGACATGTAGATTTGCACAAGCAATGATATGAATGCTTGCAAAATGCACACATATATGCATAGCCATACCTATATAAATATGCAATCACAAATGTATGTATGTTAGTAATGATGATACATATATATATATATATATATATATATATATATATATATATAAATGTAACATCCACGGATTGAGGTGTAGGAAGAAAGTTAGCTTCAAGCAATCTGTAGTAAATATGAAAAAACAACTTTCAGGGATAATAGTGGTTTATAGAGATGGAAGGTTGTGGATTTTTTCATATCAAAGAATGATAAACTGAAAAAAGTTCTTTTTATATTCCATGGTAGGCGACCAGGGTTGCCAGGTGTGTGAATAAGAATACAAGAGTTACGGAATGGAGTAGGAAAGATCCAGGCTACATATGTTTTATAGTGAGCGGAACCTTTGAAGTGGTAATGAACTTATTGTATACAGTGCTCTGGTACACTACAGTATACATGTGTGTGTGTGTGTTTTGTGTTGTGTTGTGTATGTGTGTATGAATGCAAATGAAGCTCTACAAACCCCAGAAAAAAGGCAACCATGATGGATTGTACATTTTTTTTCTTTTTAATTTGAAGTGGAGTGTGAGACAAAATAGTTGAGAAACACTGTTTTGGATATTTGTTTACAATGAAATTGTCACTTATATTTAATGAGGTTCCTATATGTTATAAGACTGTTGTCTGAGATACATTGGTGCATAATACATAAATTCTACAATTCATATATTCAAAGAATATATTTCATATATAAAGTTCAAAATTTTGGAAACATTTTGGATTTGATTTTTGCTATTATAAACCATTAATAGTTTCTTTTTGGCTGCATACATATGCTTATGTGTGTGTGTGTGTGTGTGTGTGTGTGTGTGTGTGTGTGCGCGCGTGTGTGCGTGCATGTGTGTGTGTGTGTGTATGTGTGTGTGTGTGTACGTGTACACGTACATACACAGTTTGTTCTTGAAATTTTGTATTAGGAAATCTTATTACAACATGATTTGTAAAGTTTGTCAATACATTATACAGTGTTATTTCATAGGCAGCTTGTATAGAATTCTCCAAAGTAAATGGGAAAGATATTTAATAAAATGAAGTTTAATAACTCTCTCTTAGAGAGATTTTAGAAATGACTAAGATATTTTAATAAATTCTTTATTATTTTCAAAATTAGCTGAAATAAAGTAGATGTATTTCAACAGAAATATGGTAACAAAAGGGATAAACAGACTAATAACATTGAAAACGATGAAATACTTTAAAAAAAAGAATGACAACTAAATTATTTGAATTGTTTTATTCTTTTACTTGTTTCAGTCATTTGACTGTGGCCATTGTTGATAGTAATGTACTAACTGCAGGATCAAAAACTCATACCTTACTAGTCATTGTGCTGTGCCTTAACAAAGGCATCTAACTTTGTTTACTCCTAGTGAGTAGTAAGAAACCCAGCTGTAAAAACAATTAATCTAACAAATAAACCAACCAACTCATGCAATACAGTAACAATAGAAAAAAAAATATCCAAGTGTTTTTTGTTACACTTACCTTAAAAATGCAAAGAACCCACACATGCATTAAATATTAAATTCAAACATGCCAATGACCCTGGAATGTGCTTACTACTGTTGAAAATGCTGTTAACAAGAAGAAAACAAATTAAAGGGAAATTAAAGTAAATACCAGTGAAAAAGTAAAAGCTGTGAGTTCCCTTTGATATTTAGTTAAAATATTGGTTTCAAATTTTGGTACAAAGCCAGAATTTCGGTGGAGGGAGTAGGTCAATTATGTTGATCCCAATGCTTAATCGGTACTTATTTTATCGACACTAAAAGGATCAAAGGTAAAGTCAACCTTGGTGGAATTTGAACTCAGAATATAAAGACAGGCAAAATGCTGCTAAGCATTTTGACCAGCTTGCTAATAATTCATACCCTTATATTTAGTTAAAATATTAGAAATGTGAAATGTATCAGTCTACCACAGACAACGCTTGGCATATTCTCTTCTCAGATTTTAGCCTATCATATAAACTTCTTTGTATGTACTAATATATAAATTTTCTTACATGTTTTCATGTACTTGATTCCTAAAAGCTCTTTAATATAATTCTTGTACTGGTTCCATTCAGTGAACTGTAGCCATACTGGATTAACACAACCTTCTGGGACACATGTAATTAAATTGCCACCCATACTTGACAAGCACTTATTTCATTGACAATCTTCCCATCATTCAAGGAAAAATTATATCAATTTAAGAAAGAAATTTAGGTGCATTTTTTATATACTCCTCATAGCAAGTGCTTTGAATATCATTTATTTTATTTGTTATTTTTTCCATGATCAGTTATAGACTGCCATCTTTTTTATTGGCTTTATTGATGTAGACAATACATGTATACTATGCACATAAATAGTGATTAAAAATGCTGTTGAAAACCATTTTAGGTGTGATTACCCAGTCTGTGTTAAGAGACTTTCAACTTTGACCATCTCATCTTTTTTTCAGGCACATATATGTACCAACCACATCGTTTTGGGTTATACACCTGTGTAACACATTGGACAAGTGTCTTCTACTATAACCCTACACTGACTAAAGCTTTGTGATTAGATGAAAACTGAAAGAAGACTGTCATATGTGTGTGTGTGTGCGTGTGCACACACATGCACGTGTATTTGTTTCCTTATTTTAATGGTTGTAGATGAGTATCATCATCATACAAGCAATGTCACATGCTGCCAATCTTCTGTGATAACATGTTTGGTCAAGGAAAATTTATTACCTTGCTTGGAAACAGGAAGGACTTCTAACTGTGATACATACACACAAGCTGGTGGAATTATTAGAGCATCAGAAAAAAATACTTTGTGGTATTTGGTGTGGATCTTTACATTTTGAGTTCTAATCTGGCCAAGGTGAACTGTGCCTTTAATTCTTGCAGAGTTGATAATTAAAGCACCAGTCCTATACTGAAGTTGATTCTTCTCTTTTTTCTATTTCTTTTAGCCTATCTGTCTATCTACTTGTATCCCTTTCTGGAAGAAACTGACTGTGTTCAGTCTTTGAAGGGGATGAGCTCCACCTAGTTTAAAAATGCTGTATGTCATACTGCCACCCCAATGACTACTTCAGAACTTGAGGCACAGTGTGACACACATACACACACATCCCACTTCACCTATATACATCCCCTTGTAATTTGACTGTACTCACACCCCCATCATATCGTCACAATCTTCTCTCTCTCTCCAACTGTGGCAGCCATGTATCTCTTCTACTGCAAGATACCTATTTCTGTACCTCTATTCATACTTCAACCTTTCATCACCCAACACAAAGCCATCTTTCAAAATACTAGCCCACCTCAGTTGAAGGCGTCTTGTCTTGCAAGTTATTTGGTGACCTCACTGCTGCTGGTGCCAAGTAAAACAAGTAGCCAGTATGTTCTGTAAAGTGGTTAACATTAGAAGGGCATCCAGCCATAGAAACAATGCTAAAGCAGACAGTAGAGCTTGGCAAAGTCGTCTGACTTGTCAGCTTCTGTCAAACCATCCAACGCATGCTAGAATGAAAGGAGGATGTTAAATAATGATGATATGTTCATATATGTTTGTTTTCTATTCATTTAGTTTTATTTCATTTGATGACATTGTTAAAATAAATTTTGTTTCTTTTTATGCTTATTTCATGTGTTGGCGTTCTTAATGCCTGTATTTCTGGGATGCTGGTGACAGCATTACATATGCATACACAAATCTGTCACTAGTTGTGATTGTTTTTTAGCCCCACATCAGATCTGATCTAGCAGATTGATGATCAAAGGCATTTGATTCATGATCAAATCATCTTTTAATAATCAAGCATAATATGCCATTGACTGAAAAAACCCCAAAATACTATCTGGTGAAATGAATTATTGCAATACCGAACAAATTTGAATTATTGACTGAGCTTTGAGTAAATGAATACATTGCCTAATTTAATTACTCCAGTTTCAGAGACATTTGAAACTGTTTTTATTAATTCAGTGAATTGTCAGGATATGTAGAATTAAGAGATCTGAAGCATCCATTTATATCAACAATTTTTTAAAAATTATTTTTCTAGTATAAAAATTGAAACTACCTCTCTATTACTAAACAAAAATACACAGACACTTTCAGTATCAGTATTCGAGTACACTGATTTATTTAGAGTCAAATAGTCTCTAGAGAAATGAAATTTGCCAGAATAAAAGATCAAAGAGAAGATAACCTGTCAAAATATTAATAGATTAGAAAATATTTAAACCAAAACCACTTGGGTGCAAAATGTTTAGTAAATAAGGTTAGATAAATTTGTAAAAAAAAAAGTTATATAAATCGTTCACTGAAATCCTATTATGAAAGCATTGTGCATTGTAAGCAGTATAAAGTTTTCCTTAATTGTTAACATGATCATTGTTAGTGTAAAGTTACCTTGCAAGTTTAAAAGTATGTTCCTCATATTGATCTACTCACAAAATATATATTACTATCATGCAGTGAAGCCATTGGATTCTCAAGTTTTTTTCATTCTCTATCAGCTGTCATAATATGGCCATATAAAACCAAATTTATATAAATACTCATTCTTTCAAAACTCTTAAACATATTTTCTCTTCTTTATGATGTGCAGAAATTTAATATAGGGACCCATAGACATTGAAATTATCTTGATGATCACAATAAATAAATGGCCTACATGTCACTTTCCTCAGATTACAAAAGACTTTCAGCTTCTTCTTTACAATTTATGCTTGCTGAAGAATGGGTTTCTCTGTTAAGAAAGAATCCTGGATCAGTTACATCAATACATGACAACTACACATTCTTTGGCTATACACAATTTTAACTACTAATACAACGAATGAGAAATAGACGATAGACTGGAACTCATACAACAGCTTATTCTGTGAATGGTAGGCAAATTGTGGAAAACAAAAATAAAATCATTTTATATTTTCACACTAAACGATTGTGTATTTATATATTTTCAAAAACATACAACATACAAAATACGAGGCAATTTAAAACCCTTTGGGAGAACTGGAAAAAAATTGCATCTGAAACACTCCAAGGTGTATAAAATATATTCTCATCAATTCACACAACAGTGTTGGTTAAATTTTAGGTTAAAATATGCAGAGTTATATATACAGGCTAACATTCCATTCAAGCACAAAAGATATAAAGTAATCTACCCAATAGAACAGTGCATGTTGCATTGTTGTATAATCTGACTTGGTTTAGTGTTTTCATCACAGCGCTGATCAGATACTATTAAAGCATCATCTCTGGTGCAAATAATTCTTCTACGTTTCTGGCCTTAAACATTAAAGAAAAACAACTAACATTAAAGAGAACAGTATATGAGATGAATTAGGTGAAGCTGTACACAAAATGAAAATTTAACTCAAATAAAATGAGAAAGAAGGCTTTACTAAAAAGAATGTCATGTTTAAATGCCTTCAGAACTCTCAATAAGGGAAACATCTCTATTTATATAAGTGACATTAAATAAATTGAAATATATCTTTAACTGAGACTGTAAAGTAAAGTAACAACACTGATTGTAATTTTTTAATAATTTATGCTTTGTTTTTTCAACCAAATGCATTGATATTTAGAATAGGCCTCAGAGAAATTACTGAGATTATCCATGCAATTAGTATACAAAATCTCTTTGTAGGATACTTCACCCTTTAGCATTTTGATTACTCTGTCAAATGTAATGTTTATTTACACATATGGTTTTGAATTAATCATGTGTTATCTCTTGGCTTTGAGATTTTAATGATGTGATTGTTTATTTTTAGAATGATATTGTAGAGCAAGTGTAAGAGATCTTATCTGGCCACTTGGAGATCGGTAAAATACTTAGGCAGGGTTAAAATCGAAAAACAACATGTAAGGGAGAGAACTCCAATAATATTAGCCCATAAAATTTTTGCAAGATAGACAATACAGATTGGAATGGATCTTGTCTAAAACCAACTGGTGAAAGCAGTTGGTTTTAGACTAAATGGATTTCCTCAGTGAAGTGAAGTATATTTAACTCAGTAAGCGCATAGGATATATGACATGTGGAATATACACCATGTTTAATAACAAATACTTTATATATTTTTTCACTCATTTGCAGAAACAAAAATATCATGATGAATGCAGTTCATTCAAAGTTGTAGACAAACTGAAGTCTGCTGATGAAAGAACAAGGCAATATGCATCCTACTAATCAGTCAACATCCTGATGTCATGTGAAAAGCACCCAGTCCAATCTGTAAAGTGGTTGGCATTAGGAAGGGCATCTGGACATAAAAACCATGCCAAAATAGGCAGGGGAGCTTGGCTCAGTCTTTTGGCTTGCCAGCTTCTGTCAAGCTGTCCAACTTCTGCCAGTATGGAAAACGGACGTTAAATGATGATGATGATGAAGACTGTTCCCTTTTCAAAATGAGCAGACCCTAACATTACAATACCAACATATATAGCATACAATTAATAAATAATATACAAGTTGTTGAATTAGACTTTAATTATCAGCACAATAAAATGAACTAATAAACATATATCTCACCCTGGCATATTTTATCACAGTCAGTCCAAGGTCCATCAGCATTCCAAGAGTACCTTACATTCTCACCAGTTGATATACTATAGGAGTAAACAATATTAGGAGGCTCAACTGACCCCACAGATAAAACCTAGAAGTAGAAAAGCAAGCAAAACAAGAGTAAATATAGGTAATTGACTAAATAAATATATGTTAATTAGTGATTTTTTTTAGACACAAGTATATTTTGGTTCTGAAGGTAAAGTCAAAGTCCATAGATGCAATTTGTTATTAAACAAGGGATTCATATCTTAACAGTAAATGTCTAAGTATATCAGGTATTAGGATACAAATAGAGCAAGAAGTAAGCCAGCACACTTCACCTACACTATTAATGTTCTTAGTAAAGTCAAGATTCACAGTTTCATATTGTTTCAATTCCATGGATACGGGACATAGTAAAAAGAACAAAAACGTACTTCCCAAATAAATGTTAGTATTATTTCAACTCCAAAATGAAATAGCAGTTTGTTGAAGGCAAATGTTCAGCTGAAATTAAGGTAAAAGAAGAAAAAAATTAGATAACAATAACACTTACCAACACAGTCAGCTGTTCTTCAATGATACTTGAAGAGTTAATCTGTTCAACAGGACTAATAGATCCACTGTATTCTACACTTCCACCTTTCACTCGAAACCGGTGATGATATTCTTTTATAGTATAATCTCCATTTAAAATAAAATTACCTTTTGAATCCTGAAGTGCTGGAAGTTTAAGGGAATCAAATTAGTTATTTCTAATGCAATAATTATTGTGTAAAAAAAAATATAAAAGCATAAATAATTGTTGAGCATAGAAATCTGGAATCAAATTGTTTTGAATTTACGTGGCATGACATAAAAAAGCCAATTTCTCTGTATCTGATCCCAAAGAACTTGACTACCTAACACAAATTTCAATTACTAGTAATGTGATAATACATTATAAAATGAATATACCTAAAGGAGGAAAATGTGTATCCACAACTTTATTCATATGAAAATTTCACCTAATTTTTGAAGTAGATGGCTCCAAATGTTTGCAAATGAGTAGAGCAACTTTTCTCTATTAACTCAATGTAACAGTTAAATATCTCTAACAAATGTTCTGTCATCATTAAAACTAGGACCACATGTTTTAAGACTTAAATTTTCAAATAGAATGATTATAATAAAGATCATCATGGTGAGAAATTTATTACTTTAGCTCAGTTTGAATGTCTTGGTTTGTCAGCCAGCACTGAATCCATTTACATACTCAAGGAGACCTGATAAGGGCTAACAAAAACAATTACTAAATGAGAGTGCCACTAAGCTATCACACAGCTAACTAGAAATAGCAGATAAATGTCTCTTAAATCACAACAGTTACTATATCCAGTTGAAACAACAAATACATAAGACTCAACAGTAAGAAACAAATTGCATTTTTTGTAAGTTTTTAATAATCTCCAGACTACATACCAAGGTAATTTTCATCAGCTCTTTTACCATTGCCACGTTGGGATACATGGATACTGCTGGCACCAGCAGGAATATCAACAACTTTGTTGTAGCCTGTATAAATAAAAGTACATTGTAATGAAAAATGGCTTAAAACAAATCATGAAATGATATCAACAATAAGACATTTTAAAAAATAATTTCAATGTCATAAAATTATAATGTTTATTAAATATGTAAACAATTTGATATTAGTTATTTCATCATTTCAAGTGCGCGTTGAGTATGTGAAAGTAGCGTGTGAAGTTTATAATATAATATAAATATATTAGGAACAATTAAAGATGTTTTAGACAGTAGTTCTTTAGAGCAGTTTGGATTCTATTTTAAGCTAAAAATGTGTGTAAATGTTCAATTTGAACATGAAGCAATAATTTCAATGTATCAACAACATTTAGTCATAGTAATAATGAAACTAACAAGTTAAAAAACCCTTAAATCAAATAGAAGCTGATTTTGTGCTGGTGTGTTCATATTTTATTATACTCTCTCATCTTTGTATATATTTGTGTGGATTAGTACCTCTACATAAAATTTTTCATGCAAATTACTAAAAAAAAGCAAAGAATTATAAAATGAAATTACATTGGACTTGAGTACATCATCAATCATGTTTCTACTCATAGATAATACAATGCTTTAGTCATATTCTAGTCCCAACAAAGATTTATTTTTGAAAATATGTTTAAATATAATAAAGAGTACTTGATTTAAATATTTTATTTCTAAGATAAAAATCACAACCCCTCTAAACATGCAGCACTCACAGCATACCATCTGCTGTCCCATGTGAGCTCACAATGGCCTCAAGGATTCACTATTACTCAGGTTGAGAACCATTGATTTAGATAATGTCTTTATGATATGTTAATTAGCAACAGATATGCCACAAGATGTGTTACACTGCATAACAGTAGTACATAACATAGTGTGAATGAAGTTGCTAGTTCATTCACACTATATTAGTTAAAGTGGCTTTGGGTGGGCCATTGTTTCATTGAGGCATAAAACAGCACACATGGTATGATAAAAATTTTGGCCAGTAGATCAGCCATCAAACAACTTGATTGACTGCAACTCTTGAAAAATTAGTATAGATCTGCATTATTGTTGAACAGTTAATATTAGGAAATATTTTCATCCACAAACACTTAGTTTATTAATTGATGTTTTGCAGAGCCATAAATAAATTACCAAAATAAATTAACCAAGATAATTATCTAATAAAAGAAAATATTATTCTAACATTATCTTTTATCAGTTAAAAGGTATGCAAAGCTAATAAATTTCACTTACCATATTTTGTGTAAGTTAGTGTGCCAGTTTCTGTTCTGCAAGAAGAATTATCACCACCACAAACACCACAACGGTCTCGTTTCATGGTAGAGCCAAGTTGGTAATCACATCCAGCTCTCTGAAAAAAAAAAAAAAAAAAAAAGAATTACTGTAGAGAAATAGTAAATAACTACTCTAATGTTTATGTATTTGTTTTGCAAGATTCCTGATGTGAAATCGTGTGTTGAAACAAATATTGTTATATTTGGGGATGGTCATATTTTTTTGCCAATTAACCACACGCGTTATATGAGCATCCTCAAATATAACAATGCTCTAATAAATTTCTATCAATATTTTACCAATTAGAGGCTCCAATCAAATAACACATTTAGCAGGAAAGTCAATCTTACAATAAGCCTACATCCACTGCAAACTTTCTGGAATATTTTCCAACATAATTACACGAAATGGCCTACCTGTATGATAATGTATAAAAAGCAGTTTGTGATGAAGTGTAATAAAATGTAGTTTCCTTCTATCTCATTTTCAATGCAAGGGACAAATAGGTATGGATTTGTTCCTTTAGATTATCAAAACCCAATATATTTAGTAATTATAATAAATATTTTTTTATTAATAGGTAGAAGTTACAGAGTGACTAGAAAACTACCTCAGTAATTCTCACCTAACCAATGCTGGTATAGAGAAAGCAGATGTAAAGAGAACAATGATTATGATGATGATGAGGATGATATTTCAATGAATGATGATTATTTTGTGAATAGTAAAAGTCTGTTTGCTTTGTGACAGAAGTTGTTTCAATTATTTGCAGAGTAGCAGTGATAGCTCCTATTCAGTAGAACAATTCTATAAAATAGTACAGCTTTTCTATGTTTACATCTAAAAATTAAAACATTTTGAGTTTGCGTCAGCCAAAGAATATTTAAATACATACTTTGGACATCTGAAGTTGAACAGAATTCAATTGAAGATCAACAATTGAAGTGAGAGGTAAAATAAAGAAGCTTATTTTGGAAAACAGCATCAGACAAGACAATAAAAACTAGTTTCCCTTTATGGAAACACATTGAAGCAAAGTATTATAAAAGTAAGGGTTTGATTTGTTAAGATATTTTTATTATTGCTAAGCACATAACATAATGAACTAATAAGCTATCATTTCAAATCTTGAAAGATTAAAATAAGTTATTTGTTTCAAAAACATACTGGAAAAATTGTAATCTTGCATTGTGAAATAGAATGAAAGTATGCAAAAATTTTGTTTATGAAACAATTCATATAAAAATAGCTCTAAATGACTGTTTTATAAGTAAGTTTACCTGACATTTTCCATTCACACAAACATCAAAAGTATCTTCAGAACATTTAGTTCCATCAGTAACTTGTTCTTTTAGTAAATAATAGTCATTTCCATGTGATGCACGACAGTAAAGTTTACAGGTGTTTTTCAAATGGACTGCAAAATGTGAAAATAAAAGATTTGCAATAAAAAAAAAAAAAAGAATTATGAAATCAGAGGTAAAATACAGAAGCTTATTTTGGAAAACAGCATCAGACAAGACAATAAAAACTAGTTTTCCTTTACAAGAAACACATTGAAGCAAGTATTATAAAAGTAAGGGCTTCGTTTGTTAAGACATTTTTATTACTGCTAAACATGTAACATAATGAACTAATTAGCTATCATTTCAAATTTTGAAAGACTAGATACAAAATTAATTAGGGAAATATACTAAACTTCTGCATTAAAATTAACAAAAGACTCTTCAGAGGGTATTGTTCTAGAAACATGCATCCAAAAGCACGTACAATATTTAAACCTCCAATCAAATATGGAAGAGAATACTACTGCAATAAAATATAATTCTTTATTTTTAACATAAGGATGCTTCTCACATATGCAAAAATACATCATAGGTTTTATCTTAATATCTTTTGCAAGCTAATATAATTATTAGCCTTATTTTCATTTTGTAACAGCTTTGACCAACAGTCTTGGTCTGAGCATGTCATAAGTTTTAAATTATTGAGAATCTGAAAAGTAATGTATCAGTAGTTCACTTTAAACACTCTTTAGCTTTCAGACCATATAGTGTTATATCATCATCATCATCATCATCATCGTCGTTTAACGTCCGCTTTCCATGCTAGCATGGGTTGGACGATTTGACTGAGGACTGGTGAAACCAGATGGTTACACCAGGCTCCAATCTGATATATGTAAGAATAAGGTTTCTTTGAACAATTGATGCAACTCCTAGTTATAGAGGTTTTAAGATTGGAAAGAATGATCAATATGTAAAGCTACACTTACTTCCAGAATATTTTGGAACCCACATCACATTTGAAGGAAGTCCCATAAGTGGAATTTTGCCATTAAATTCTGAACACTGTGCAGCTCTGAAATCTTTGGTATTTTCTGGACATTTCTAATTGAGGAATTGATATATTTAAAAATATTAAATAAAATAATCTCTCTGCATGCTTCAGAAGTCTAGAATAAACGTAATTTTAAGTACAGTTAATTGCCAAATTGATTCAAAATAAAATAAGGTTGGAAGAAGCTGGCAATTGATATGATACATTGCCAGGAAAGATTGTACCTCTCAATGATTGACTACGGACCAGGGTGGATGGCAATATAGAGAGAAATTAGGATAGGGACTGTAAATGAAACTGCAGGGGGCTTGGGGGACGAGCTATTGATGGACAACAGTACAGTATTTTGTTCAGGGTTGCAGAAGGAAACACTTAGCAGATGGTACATCAGATGCTTCTTCAGAGCAGAATATAGGCTGAGTGGAAACAGGATTCTGGAAAGAAACCATTGCCACAATCAAGGCCATGGCCAAGAGGGAACAAATCTCACTAATTAAGATAATCTTCTGGAACAACATGCTGCCCAGGTCAGGACAAACTGAGATGTTGGTCTCACAAAGAGTAGTGTTCAGATATGGAAACACATGTAGGCGTCTTTGTTTACATAGTACCGCAACATTTTGAGGAAGAGGAAGGACATGCATCCATTCAGATCAGAGATGGGGTTTGCCATCCAATATATGGTGCAAAACTCAATGGGGAAGAGGAAGGGTGATGGAAGAGAACTCTTGAAGCAACCCATCAGATGATGGAATGCTGTGTCACATTCTGGATACCTGCTGGACAAGGAGAGCATCAGGCCATCTAAAGGTCATAAAGGAAGTGACATCCATCTAAGTGGCTGGATGACTTTGAGAAGGAATGAGGGTATTATGAAGTGATCTTTAGACTGATAGTGTGTGTGACATAGTGAAACTCAGAGTAGATAAAGCTATAAATAATGGTGTGTAGAATATTGGGTTAAAAAAGTTGAAGGGCAGCCTTCAACTTTTTTCTCAACTAATGGGTTTTTTTTAACACAATATTGTACTTGCTATCATTTATAACTTTATCTAGAACTTAGAGTAACACAATTAAAAATGATTTAAGATTCGATAAATTATGCTTGATATTATCTGCTGATATTATCTAACTGTTGAATATTTTACGCTTGATATTATCTAACTGATGAAACTGATGTGGTTGATGTTCACTTTGAACATCAGGTATGTTGGTGTCTGCAGGAAAAACGTGGGGAGAAATAGAAACCCAGGGAATGCAAATCTAGCGAGAAATGATTAGTTATAAAGTGTTTAATATGATCCAAAAGTTGAAATAAAAGAAGAAGGAATATGTTAGATATGTACAAGACCACATATGTTTTAGAAGGAATATGCTAATTTAACCATAATGTTTCAGTGGTAATTATTTCATTGATCTTAGAAAGATGACAGTTAAAATAAAGTATAGTGGATAGAAAAAGGGGTATAGTTTAGAAACAACAAAATATTTTCCCAGGCACTTTATTAATTTTGTCATGCCTCTGCTGGCCAATAAGAATAATAATGATAATGGGTTTAAATTTTGGGAAAAAGCCAGCAATTTTAGTGGGGGGGGGGGATTAGTTGATTACATCAACTGCAATGCTCTACTGGTACTTATTTTATCAATCCTGAAAGGATGAAAGACAAAGTTAACCTTGGTGGAATTTGAACCCAGAATGTAAAGTCAAAAGAAATGTCATGAGCATTTTGCTTGGCGTTCTAATGATTCTGCCAGGCACAAGGCCAGAAATTTAGGTAGCTGGGTAGACAATTAAATTGATCTTAGTACCTGACTGGTACTTCTTTTTATTGGCACTGAAAAGATGAAAGAGAATGTTGACATGGGTAAAATTTGAATTTAGAATGTATAGAACTGGAAGTAAATATTGATTTCAAATGTTGGCACAAAGTCAGCAATTTTGAAGGAGGGGGTAAGCCAATTATATCGACCCCAGTGCTCAACTGGTACTCGTCTTATCAACTCCAGAAAGATGAAAGGCAAAGTTGACCTCGGCAGAATTTGAACTCAGAATGTAAAGAGGGACAAAATAATCATTTTGCCTGGCATGTTAACGGTTCTGCCAGCTTCCAACCTTTAAGTAAATACTGCAAATTGTTTTCCTCAGTTAAAGTTAAGAAAATAGAAGGAAAAATTTTTTACCTTAGTATTGCAAGATTTATATTTTATTCTTTTTCCAATACAATAAGCACCACCATGTTTTGGTCTGCAAAAATAATTAAGTTCTCATTAAAATTGCTTACAAAAACAATGCAGGATTACAGTAATTTTATTTGTTTAAAACAATGTATTTGCAATGTAAAAAAATTTACTATTTCAATGTTGTTTATATCATAAGAATTTAGAAACTTTAAAAGATAGGAAATAAATTGTATAATTGGTGAAACTCAGAGTAGATAAGGCTATAAATAATGGTGTGTAGAATATTGGGTTAAAAAAGTTGAAGGGCAGCCTTCAATTTTTTTCAACCTAATGGGTTTTTTTAATACAATATTGTACATGTTATTATTTATAGCTTTAACTAGAACTTAGAGTAACACAGTTAGAAATGATTTAAGATTCAATAAATTATGCTTGATATTATCTAAATTTACTAAATTCTAGGAATATGATAATTCTATATCTTTTTTTTTAACTAGTTTTACATTAAAGTATAAATTAGTATTTTATGACAATACCACAAAAAATATTGTAAAGATGTATTATTTTGAGGTATTCATAATTACTATCCATATAATGGCTTGTTAATAAGGTTGTGTATGCAGTAATAACTGAAGCGAATCTCATATAATTTACTGATTGTACTCTGTCTTATTTTTCAACTTATTATCATTTTATGCCTGTGATTTTTTCCCCATGTTTGCACAGGATGGACTTGTATGATGTTAACCATTTTATGATCGTTGAAATCCTTAATACAAATACTTAATAACATTTCCTACAGCATAAATTGATGAAATAAATATTTTGAACAGAATACTAATAATTTCTTGAACTAGTCTCACAGAAGACCTGGTGCTTATCCAGTTGTGAAGTATAGGTTATACATAATTAAATATTTTTGCGTTAAAAACAGAATAAAATATCTACAGGCAATATAAATTTACAGTTGAAAGTTAAATATGCTACACTGTTCAGCCAATATCTCACATATGTAGTATTTAGAAACTAAAAAGGAAAGATGTTCTTGGAATGCTTATGATAAACATTCTTTAAAAAAATGAGTAAATAATCTCAGTAAATCAGCTGTAGAAAATTAGTAAAAAAATTTGTTACACTTTTCAGAGCATTTGAAGTAAAATATTCCAGCACATTACTTACATGGGGTTATTACATTCACGCTTTGATTTCTTTATGCCACCACCACAGGAAAAGGTACATTCATCATATTCACTCCAATTGCCCCAGTTACCATCAACTTTTTCAAAGTGTCTTTTTATAACGCAAACACCATTTTGACACCACTGTAACAATAAAAAAATCTGTTAGACCATTTGTTGCTTTAAAATTATAGTTAGTAAATATATGAAGAATTTTTTTCTTTTTTGACAATTTCCAAAATTAAAAGTGATATATAAAGTTATATATAAAATATATGTATTTTCATTGTGAGAAAAAAATCCTGAATATAAAAGGGAAACAAGGAAAAACAAATCACCTTTGCTGCACCACAAGGTGTTCCATCAGCCCATGGAAAATTCTCAGAATGACAAGTTTCCTCTGTGTCTCCAATACACCATAAACGGGAACATGCAAACTAATGAAATACAGTTTGAAAAGAATTAATATCAGAAAAGGTTAAGAATTCTTAAAATTTCTAGCAAATGAAGTTAAGTAATTTATTTCAAATATCAGAAATGTAACTTTTCTTTTATATCAACAGTAATAAGTCATTAAGGTAAGTTTAATTACATGTAGCAGAGTCTACATATATTTGACCTCAATCAATGAAGAAATGGATCTCATATTCATTTCTTTCCAACTTTTTGTAATCAAACATTGAACTTAGATGATTGTTCAAATAGTTTTCTTTCATTTAAGAAACTTGAGATGTTTTAAAATGTTATACTTTAATGCAAGTGTATGCCAAACAATTTCATTTCAGTATCATTGCAAACAATTATGAACAATTATGACAATATTTCAGAGCTCCGACAATTATAAATGCATTAATAAAAAATAAAACAATAATAAAAGCCAATTGTAGATGAACTCACACTTGTTCTTGTTGGACAACTGTATGAATTTCGCCCAAATGCCAGACGGCATTGAGTGTCTACATCATATTTTAGTCCAGGTGGAAGATACTTTTCTCTTGAACGAAATCTTTGATACTTTTTGATAAATGGTTTATTTAGGAGACATTCTGCATAGTCTAAACTGAAAGTAAATAATGATTGATAAATAAATATAAAGAAAGTTTTCACATAACTAGAATGATATTTTATACTTTCAGTGAGCAATGCAAGCATATAAAGTAGTAAATTTGATTTATTGTATTTGGTTTAAAGAATAATTACCTTTTAATCAGAAATGAGCTCAATACTCATAAAATATTCTCAGAGTTAAGGAATAATAATTTGTAATGCTAAAATAATATTTTAGGATTATTATAGCAGAGATATGGAGAAACAGTCAGGTAAGAGTATTAATGATGTAATGATTCCATTTAGGAATTTCAGTATAAATTACAGATTTAGAAAACTTTATTAAAATTAGAACCCTATGGTGACAAAGATAGTGATATTTCAATGGAGATCAATATAACTGGATAGCTTAATAGAAACTAATAAGGTGGTCTAGATGTCTTCAAAATTATAAAATATAAAACTACAAGATCACATAATACAATC
>NC_068981.1:55509883-55542929 GCF_001194135.2 Octopus bimaculoides | reverse complement strand
AGGATCAATATGGGCTATACAACAACATATTAAACATAATTTCTGTTTTATATCAAGCTTAAATGTTTTTCTGAAAGCTGATTGTCATCCCTGATGGATTCCGTTGTAAGGGAGATAATCCATGGAGAAATCATTACAAATAAAGGGGTCAATGGTTTCCTTGGAGTACACATTTTCACAAATTCGAGAATATAAAATTTTTTTTTTTATTAAATTATCAAATTTAAATCCTTTAATTTTGAAAATATTACCGAAGAAAGAATTTATTAAAAGAGTATGAAAAATTTTAATGATAAAAGATAAATTAAAACAACTCTATTTTAAAACACTTTCCCATACTCTGATGCAAGTATGCACATATAAGGTACACAAATACTAACGTACACATACGAAAATGAACACACACACACAAAATCACACATACTTCAAAATCAAATAATCTTTTACATACTCAATAAATTTGGTGAGAAGAACCGCACTGCAATCTGACCAAAGCCATCCACTGGAATCATAATCTAATGTTGGGGACATGATATGGTATGTACCATGACTACTTTGGTCACTGACAGAAGTAATCTCTTTGCATTTGTCACTGTCATCATGAGGTAAGTTAAATCTGGGGAACATAAGAGGTGAATAAAAAATGAAAACCCTTCAAAAACTAAGACATGAAACACTATTACAACCAACATCCTCATCATTATTATTATCCTTAAGTGTAATAGCAGACTTCACCTTCATTAGCATTTGTATCATCATTCAACATCATCACAAGCAATGTAATCATCTTTCTGTTTGTTGAAATATCATAATGATTATAATGGTGATTATCATGGTGATAATGAAGACGATCAGAATAATTATGATTACATATGCAAATTTTTGAGATGAGGTTTAAACAGAAAAACCTTTATTTTTAATACAAAATTTCAATAATCTCACAAGAAAAGTGCATTATATATATATATATATATATATATATATATATATATATATATATATATATATATATATATATATATATATCATCGTCATCATGATCATTGTTTTAACGTCTACTTTTTCATGCTTGCATGTTATCATAGCTAGCATCATCGTCACCATCATCAACATTTCATATCCACTTTCCATACTAGCACAAGTTTGATGGGTCATCACTATCTGAATCAGTTCTTATTCAGAATTACTGCCCTCCTAATTGGGTTAAGGGACCAAGTTTCACTGCACATTTTATCATGTTACCAACACTAAAGAGATTACCATGTTCTCAACAAGACATATTACATTGTCTCTATTCACCAACCCATTGTCATGGTACTGGTATTAGAGAAGCCAACTTTTGTGTGTGTGTGTGTGTGGGGGGCGTGTGAGTGTGTGTGTGCATGTGTGTGTGTGTGTGGGGGACGTGTGAGTGTGTGTGTGTGCATGTGTGTGTGTGTGTGTGTGTGTGTGTGTGTATATATATATATATACATACACATATACACTTTAATCGGCAGAAGTTACAAAGTAACTCAAGGGCTGAGAGTTCCATACTGAATGTTTCGTGATAAGTGCCAATGCATGAAACTCTCAACCTTTCAGTCAATTTGTAACTTCTGCTGATTAACTAAAAATATATGTATTCATATTTTGAGTTCTATTTTTCTGCTTAAGTCACCCTCCCCATCCACACACAAATAAGAAATAAGATTAGTTACATGGAAATTTTAAATTGTTTTATAAACTTAATCACATGTATCTAACAGACAAAAATCAATAATAATAATAACATATATTTCCTTACATTAAAAGAATAGTTACCTGTTCATAATTTTAAATAATATAAGCTGAATTGAAAGCCAATACTTACAAGTGCCCCAACTCATGGGCAATAGTATAAGCTGAACCAAGACCATTATCCTGAATAATAGCACAGTTTCTTTTCATATCACACATAGTCCCAAGTTCAGCCAAACCTACATAAAAGATTATTAAAAAGTGTGATTCTAAAAATAATTGTGGGTAGGAAAATGGTACAGACAGTGGAATCTTCAAAGTTCAGTACCTTCCTTTACTAAGCAGCAATTTTGCTTTTTAACAGCATTTATTTATTTATTTGACATAAAAACACAAAGTTTTAAGTGAAGGTGTATTGATAAAATCAACTAATACTTATTTTATTGATCCTGGGTCCTGGGATTACGAAAGGTAAAAGTCACCATATTACAATCCCAGAGTATAAACAGAAAATTCTAAATGCTAAAGGCATTTAGTCTAGTACACTACTGTTTCTGTGGCTTTATTGCTGCCAATCTATAATGTTGTATACAGTAAGTATAGATTACAAAAAGTGGACAACATAGGATGAAAAGAGTATATTTATCATTGTTATAAGCTTCATCCCATATTGAAATCAAAGGAAATTTTGATAAGCTGACAGTCACTATACAATTACCGGTTTAGCAACTAAAGTTGCTTAAGCATGCTGTTATAAGCAATTCACAATACTTGATATAGAGTTAGTGAAACGTTAGCATTATTTCAGATATATCTTTTTAACTCTCACTTTTTTCATTTTCTATAAGTATGACTGGAGTAACATAGAACAACAAAATATATACACGTTGATAGATAATGGCATCACTTGGCTAGCAAGAAATAGTAGTTTATAACTATCCAGTATAAACAATGGCGGTACTACCATTATCCACTGCAGATAAGAACTGTAAGCAATTGAGTAATGGGAGACTTGGAAAATAATTCTAAGAGCAATGCAAGTAATTTCATGTTAATTGTATTTAAGTAATATGGAAAATAAGATAATAAGCTTTTAACTTGGCATACTAAATGAAAGGGTTAAGCTTAATAAGAGATAGAACTTACCTAACGTTTCACAGTTGTTCTCTGACCTGCACATGTTTTGCCTAAAACCAAGAATTGTAATATATTCGCATTATTTGAAATATAACAACCCAAATGACATACAAATTATTTAACAGTTTTTATGTGTTTATTTCTTCCATCCATTGTAATATAGATTGTTGTCATCATTGCTTTTGTCATCCTCCTCCTCATCATCATCATTGTTGCCATCATCACCTGTCAGTGTCATCATCGTCATTGTTTTAATGTCCACTTTTCCATCTTGCACAAATTAAATGAAATTCATTGAAGCAGATTTTCTACACCTGGATGCCCTCACTTGTTTTCAAGCAAAGTAATATTTCCTTATGGTGAGACATGCTTTTCACTGAAGACTGGAAACAAATGACACTGCTTGTAATGGTAAGGACACACACACACACCACAGGCTTCTTTTAGTTTTTATCAACCATATTCACTCATAAGGCTTTAAGTTAACCAGGGACTGCAAGAGAAGTCCCACCATGTGACCCAAAAGATATCACACAGTGTGACTGAGCTCAAAGCTATGTGGTCCAGAAGTAAAAATTTCAACCACACAGCCATGCTTGTTGAGGATTATGAAATTTCCAACATTTACTTAAATACACATTGAAAGTAACATCCATAATGATACCTAATCATTTAATAAATGATCTTTTTTTTTTCTCAGGAGTATAAAGCAATGTTTGTGCAACAATGAAAAGTACAGCTTTTTAGTTCAGTTGTCCAGCCAGGGGTACTAGAACCTTTCTTCCTTAAGTTTGAATTAGCTTAACCGCTCTTGAAATCTGTTGTGGTTTACCAAATTTTTTCAGATCTGACAAAAAAAAAGCCCCCCCCAAAAACCCCCCAAAAAACATCGGATATTAAACAGGTGGGTGGTGATATAAACAATACTGATGATGAAAAGTAGTCACTTTATCAAGTGGAAGACACACCAAAAGAGAGAGAGAGAGAGAGAGAGAGAGAGGCGGAAGAAAGAAAAAGAAGACAAAATATAGTTAACTTCTACAAAACAAGTATGAGCTTATTCATCATTCATCTTTGAAAATGAGGAGCAGTCATAGGAAGTTATCAACTGGTGAAATAGACACTTATGAAATATAGTAACTGAATTTTCTAAGGGACTCATACAAAAATAATTGAATACTTTTAGTTCCCCTTTAGATTTAATGTTCTAACAAGATGATGCGTGTTTCATTGTCAGCAGGATGGAGTTAGTCATTAAGCAGCCTTGCCTTTATTATATTTTTTAAAAAATACATAATTCAAGTTAATTTCACTAGTGAGGTCAACAGAGCAAAATTCTATTTACAATGAGACAGGCATGCTTGCACTTTTTGACATTGCTATATTATGAGCAGATGTTAAATAATATGAATAGTATGTGAAAATTTTACTACAAGCTATCTCATTCATATACATGTTGTTTAGAGGCTGTAGTATCTAGAAAAAATGTTTGATAACTTTTGTCCTTGCTTACTACAACAATACTTACTTAAAAATAAATAAAATGTTCTATAATATACTTTATTCCTATAAAGAGGAAACATGTAAAAGAAAGAGAAATATACACCACAAAGAATACTGGTCCTATATTTGGTAGCAATCATAAAAACTGATAAATACTCTCCTTATACAAAATCTTCAGACTATATCCATTGAATTCTATTTTCTTTCTCCCTCGACTATGATCATAATAATGATGGTCACTCCTGTCAATTTTGATGCATGAATATTTGAAGGAGAGGATTTCAGAAAAGAAAAAAAAAGGTTTAAAAATAAAAGAAGCTGCATCTATTTGCAATGGATACATGAATGTAATTTGAGTCCAGGTATGGATTTTGCTATGAAGTCACAATGGGAAAACTGATGATTCTGATTTTGCCTGAGATTGGACAAATTTGTCTGCTGATTGCAGGATATAATTCTTTTATTGATCTGTTTCTTTAACTCAAATTGTTTTGATGCATCATGACACATTTTATGCCATGCAGATTGATCTGGGCAATGACTTTCCCAAGATGTTAAGTTAAGCTGTAGAAATTTTAGTGATTGCTTTAACTTATCCTTATACTTAAGGACAGGTTTTCCTTTACCACAATATCCCTCTACTTTTTGACTGTACAAAAGAATTTTCGGAATACGATCATCTTTCATTCGAACAACATGTCTGACTAATCTGCACTGAATTCTTAGCAGCATGCTTTTGATACTGGAGATATCACATTTTTCTAAGATTTTGATATTTAACATCTTATCCTGCCATTTCATGTTGCAAATATTATGCAGACAGAACATGTGAAAGGTTTCAAGTTTCTTTGTATGTCTGTAGTAGGGAGTCCATGCTTCTGCTCCATACAAAAGGGTGCTCAAAATACAAGATTTGTATACATTTATTTTAGCTTTCAAACTGACACCATGTTTATGCCACAAATGCTGGAGAAGTTTTCAAATGCCTTTGATAATCTAACATTGATTTCATCATCAAGAGTACTCTTAAAGTTTACTGCACTTTCAAGATATTTAAATGACTTGACCCATTTGACTGGCTTATTGTCAATCATCACAATTGAATCTAGAGTTTGTTCTGTCCTAGGCTTTGGCTGGAATAAAACTTAAGTTTTTTTAATGCTAATAGTCAGTTCAAATGTATGAGCTGCTGCAGCAAACCTGTCAACTATTTCCTGAATTCCCTCAAATGTATGAGAAATCAAAGTACAATCATCAACAAACAGAAAGTCACATAGAATCTCTTCTTTGGTCTTTTTCTGTGATCTGAAACTTTGCCCTTTTAGGTTTAGCTGACCTCCTTCTGTGTAAAATTGAAGTTTTACACCTCTCATTGTAGTCCTTAAAAGCATGTTAGAACATCATCGAAAAGAATATGGAAAAATGTACAGTAGCTAAAACATAGCCCTGTTTGGTTAAGGTGGTAACAGAAAATGCCCCTGAACATTGACTGCTAGATATCACTGTTGCTGCCATTCTTTCATGCAAATATACTATTACTCTTATCATTTTATCTGGAAGACCAACTTTTGACAAAATTTTCCAGAGTGCCTCATAATTCACTGTATGAAAGGCCTTGGTCAAGTTGACAAAGACCTTGCACAAGTCAGTATTTTGCTCACATACTTTTTCTTGAACTTGCCAAAGAACAAAAATCATGTCAACTGTGCCTCTCCCAGCCCAAAATCTACATTGGGATTCAGGATATATACTGATGCATTTAAGAATCACCCTTGCAAAAATTTTTTCAGCTATGCACAATAAACTTATTCCTCTGTGATTATCACAAACACTTTTTGTTTTTGTACAAGTGCATTACAGATGTATCTTTGAACTGTTGGGAAAGAGGTCCACTTTCCCAGATCAAACAGATCAATTTGTGCAGCTTTCTTACAAGTTGTCCACCACCCTGCTTGTACACTTCTATGGGAATACCATCTTGTCCAGGAGCTTTACCATTGGGAAGTTTTTTAATAGCAGTATTTATCTCTTCCAAGAAAGGATCTTTTGCAAGTTCTTCAATTATAGGCCTCTGAAGGATTTCATTAATTACTTCAGGATCAGTTGTAGATTCTTGATTTAAAAGGGATGTAAAGTGTTCAGCCCATCTTTTCAGAATTTCATCTTTGCTACTTAAGAATTTTGCCCACTAAGAATTTTTTTCCAGAAAATTTTGTGAGATGAAAAATAATAATAATAACAACAACTACAACAACAATAATATATTCTTCCTTTTAGAACTACCTTTACAACTTCTTATTGGCCCTGATTTATCTCTCTTAAGCCCTTTATCTTCATAACTGTTGCCTTTTAGAGTTTTGCTCCTCACACACATTTTCATCTTCTCAAACTCCATATTAACTACTCTAATTTCATTATTTCTGTCTACCATTTGATAATAAAAAATGCTTGAGTTTAAAGAATTTTTTAAACAGTAGAAGTTACTGTGTTGACCCAAGTCAGTTCTGACTAAGCAGACATCGGAGCTAGGAACAGATGATGATGAGATAGGACATAAAGAGTGTTTTTATGTTAAATGAAATGATTAATAGAAAAATCCTATTAGATAAATATGACATGAAATAGATTAAAACAATCCAAAGGATAGTGGGAGTAAGCGAAAAAATAGTAAGTAAAGAAAATTTGGCTGAAGTAGTCAATAGAGAAGAAGAATAAAAAATTATTAAAGACTAAAGGAGTTTAAATACAGTTTTGTAAATTGATCACCAGGAGTATTAATCATGTCAATAAAATGTTATGGTCTCTATCAACTATCAGGATTTGATACTGGATCACAGAATAAGCTTATTGTGTAGCTTATATCAGCTGACTGACACATGACACAAATAGTTAATAAATTATTGGTTAGTTTTTATTAGGTCCAAAACTTTGTACTTTGGGTGCAGAGGATAGGAAGTTTATGTATTTCCCAATAATATTAATGATTATAGTGAAATGAGGTTTGAATTATATATATGAAGTATATCATGATCTCAGCTTGCAAGTAAGTGAATACTCTCAGATTGAAACCTACTGGTCATATCCTCTTTTTGAGGAAAACTTTGTTCATCATAATTATCATCATCCCAATTTTGCTTCTGCTTTCCATGTTGGCAAAAGTAGGATGGGTCATTGTGGACTGAGTCAGTTCTTATACAAAGTTACTGCCTTCCTAGATGTTTTATTTGTACATTCTATTTTGGGCAAGGTTAGGAAGGACTGAATGCCCTTCCTAACACAAACCACTTAACAGAATGAAGTACTGAGTGCATTTTATTACATCAACTCTGGAGAGGTTCTCATGTTCTTGGCAACTGTAAATGGTCCTCTTGACTTTACATTGTCTTCACTTTACAAAATGTAATAAATTGATATGAAGTTCTGGGCAAAAACACCAGTAGGGCTGTGAAAATTATATTTTCATTATATGTAACAAAACAAAAGGGTAGTTGGTGGCTAGATTTAAAATATTTTATTAAAAATTCTTGTTTGTTAAGTTTCTTACTATTTGAAAAAGTTTGAACATAGAAAGGATGAAGAATTTGTTAAGAAATATTGTATTTCAGAATATAATACTACAGGATACAGTTCTGATCCAGAGAAGTGATAAAAAACTGTATAATCAAGAATTTTGTACTCTGACATCTGATACAATAGGGGTATAGTTATGTGCATAAGAACAACTTTATTCTACATGTTCTTACATAAGAGAATGAAAAAATATTTTTAAATATTTGATATGGGCATAATGTCACAGAAACAAATATATATATTATAAAGCTTCATAGTAAGAATCAAAAATGAAAATCTTTAAATATAGAAATCTCGAACAAGAAATTTCATCTATGTAATATAAACCAAACTTTTCTTCTCATCCTATGTTGTTGCCTGAATATTTTAGAAGGCAAGTAGTGGAAAACAAAATTTAGGAAACTGAACAGAAGTTACTGTCTACCATTTAAAAGAAGAAAAAAAAATAAAGCTTTATTTTTAACAGCTTTAAAATAAGAATTTTTACTCAGAATTCCAAGAGTTCAAATCTTTCTTCTATTTTAACCTTGGAGGATTTCTAGAACATTGGCATCATTACTTCTATAATGATAGAAACAGTTTAACAGATAACAATCTCACATCTCAGATATACTCCACCTACATTTTGAAGAGGTGAAACGATTTCCAGACTACATGAAATCAGTTCTACAAAATACCTCAAGTTTCAAGTACTGCACAAAACATCAGAGATTGCAGTGATAAATATGCTGTACAAACATACCTTGTCAGAAGTATTGCAGCATCATGATGTTCATTAGCATCATCTTCAATATTTAGCTTGTATTGCCATTTACAAAATTGTTGTAATGTTTTTACTGCATTTGATGTAACTTCTAGATTTTCCTAAAATTAAAAGAAAAAAAAAAAAAAATTAGAATTGTTTTCTGGATTCAATGTAAGTGACTGAAAAGTCAATCTTCACTGAAAAAAAAAACAACCTTAGGTAGAGTAGAAGCTGCTTTAGACAGCAGTTTCTTTTGAATGAGGTAAGTTCTCAGCTTACCCGGGTATAAAAGAAGCTACTGTTCTGATAGAAACGTAAAGGAATTCTACTTAAGTTATAAGAAATTTACAATCAAACAGAAAACTATATAATAACATTGATTCTTTATTTAGTAATGGGATGCAATTAAGGCATAGGCTCCTTGTTGAAAGAATATTGTATAACAAGAAAATCACTAACAAATCATGTGATAGTAAGTTGTTTGAAACAAAATACTTTTAATATATGGTTTTTAGCATATTATTATATTTAGATCTGAGAGAAAAGAAAGTAATTTCAATATCAACTAGGAGATGAGATTTAATGTTGCTCACATAGCAATAATGAAATTCTTAAATAGAAACCACAAATTTTAATATATAAACTTACAAACTGTATTCCATTGACAACCTGTAAACTATATGCTACACTATATGTGTATATGCATGTGTGTGTGTTCATTATTTTTATAATTGCTTTTTTCCATGATTGCATGGGTTGGACAGATCCTCTTCAACATATTGTTCCATCAGTTATTGCTTTCTTTTTCCATCTACTTTGTAAAGCTCAACATTCTGAGATCATCTCTCACCACCTCTGTCCATATCTTCCTTGATCTCACAATTCCACAGGGATCTCCTAGTATTTCTTTTATTCAGCTGTCATCATCCATATCCATAACATATCATTACCAGCATAATCTCCTATCTTGCACACTATCATCTTATACCTAGTCTTTCCCACAGCCCATCTGTGCATGATTGCTTAGCAAACTACACTGGATCATCCAGTAGTGCATGCTTATTTTATTTCTTCCCAACCTTCACAAATCCTCTGTATTCAGTGCTCACATCTCACTACTATGGAGCATCACAGTTTGTACACATGCATTGTACAATCTACTCTTCACTCCCTTAGAGAGAATCTCTGTTGTGAACAGAGATAATAGCTTCCTGAACTTTTTCCGAACTGTTATTATTCTGGCTACTATATTTTCAGAGTACCTTCCTTCACTGCTGATTAAGTCACTTAGGGAACAGGAGATCTCTACTATGGAACCTTCTAAGCACTGGGAAGAGTTTATTTTATCTCATAGTTCAGACAGAGCTTTTCATTGGAGAATAGCCTTCAGTTGTATTTAATATGACCCTTTATTGAAGAACTACAACTTTAGAAACATGTTCTGCTGCATTCTATTAATCAGCTATCTACACATCTACTGATAGTCAAAATTTGTGTTAATATGCTTATTTTTATTCTTTGCAGGCACAGTATTTCTGAAAGGTTAAGTTCACTTTCCAATCATGAGGTGTCCTAGGTTCAATTTCACTGTGTGATGTGTTGGGCAAGTTCATTGGATGGATTGTATCTGTAATTCCAAGACCCAGCCTTGTCTCATATTGTGTCATGCTGATCAAGACAGAATTATGTTAAGGGTATGCATGTGCATGAATACTCAGCCACATACATGCTGATTCAATGATCTGAGTAGCTCTGTTGATTGAACAACTGAAAATTGATGGTTGGAGATTCTGACTAAGATCCATTTGTTCTTTAAATAATAATATGGTTTTATTCATATAATAACCTCCTGAAAAATCCATATTACTCTATCTTTGAAAGAAAGGCACTGACATTTTATATTTCAAGCTCAATTTACATACAGATTTTTAATTAATTTAATAAATATTTGTGAGTAAAAATTTAAATAAAATAGTTAAAAGAATCAAAATATAGTAATCTGCATGTGAATGTGAAGGTGAAATGCACTTTTCAAATTAAAGGATTTATATCAAAATGTTAACAGCTTCCAAATAAATAAAATGGACTTACCTCATCACCTTTAAGGACTAAAAATTTGACAACAACTAAGTTAAGATAATTTTTTATAGATGGATGTTTATATATGTTAGTGACCTGAAAAATAGTCAAGAATAAAACAGATTTTAACAATTAATAAATAAAATTTTTAAAATATTAAACATTACCCCATAAAACATTACAGTACAACTGTTACATGCATGTTAGACTTTTGTTTGGGTAAGTGTCTGTATGTGCAATCTGTATGTAAATAATTACCCCAAGCAAACTGGTAATCTAAACCTGTTATTTTGGCTTCTTATAATCAGAATAAGCATTATTTGATGTTTACTGGATTTAGTTCTATTGAACTCTGGAGAAAGGAAGATGGAAAATGTGACCTTCATGGCTTTTTTAGAAGAAGTTAAATAATTTCAAATAAAAATTAAAATAGGAAGAGAAAATTGTGCAGTTAAGATCAGTATCTTTGTCAAGGACATAAACAGTCAACTCTTTAGCAAGTATTTCAATGCTATAACAACTGCTCATTCTAATTCTATAATATAACTTTTATAATATTTATAGAAGTTCTTACCATGGCCAACAATGTGAGTACATAATGTTCTAAGTCATCTCCATGGTACCTCCACATTTCTGGACCTGCTGCAACCATCAATTCTATATATCTTTCTAAAGAGTCAGATCGTTTATGTCTACTGTGGTATCTATGGTTAGACGTACTTGAATTAAAATGCACATGAGGTATACTGATGTTTCTTTCGGGGAGTTTTACATGATCACCTGAAAATATATGATAAAAACAAAATAAAATGAAAAACAATAAAATATAAATAAAAAACACTTTTACTTCAGTTTTTCCATGTCATGCAGATCTGCAAATATAGATATTTATATGATTATTCATTTAAATGTTTCAGTGCAAGTCTGGGTGCCTTTCTCAGTTGAAACTGCTATTTTCTGTGAGGAGAATTACAACTTCTAGAGTAAAATGTTTTGACAATGACTGCTTTAGAATATTGGTTTCAAATTTTGGTACAAGGCCAGCAATTTCGGTGGAAGGGTTAAGTCGATTACATCGACCCCAGTGCTCAACTGGTACTTATTTTATCAACCCCAAAGGGATGAAAAGCAAAGTCAACCTCAGCAGAATAATGCTTTAGAATAGTGGAAGAATCATTAGGATGTCACACATGCCTGAGTTCAAATCCTGCTAAAGTCAACTTTGACTTTTATCCTTCTGGGTGGGGGTCAACAAAGTAAAGTACCAGTCAAGTGCTGGAACCAATTCTTACATTGCAGCAAATAAACAACCCTGATACATTATGTTTAAACAATTACAAGAAAGAAGTAATGATTAAGCAAATTAAGCAACAATTAAAATGGTTGACTAAGAATTATGAACTAATTGGTTATAAGTTCAAATCTACTGTAGGCATTTCCTTCTGTTTTGGAAAGAATATTGTATTCTATGCACTTAAGTTTATATAGCAGCAAAGTATAGACAGCAACAATTCCAAATAAGTTATCAAATATAGACTAGCACACTGTCAAACAGGAAGATTTGTCACACACTCACTCAGTAGTACAGAAATCTAAATTCAGTGTGAACCATAGAGATCTTTAGGTTTGTTAATATTATCTTCTAAATGAACTGCTGCTTGAGACAATAGGATTTGGACCTATACTTTCCAATGAAAGACTATTGATCACCAAAATCTCTCCTTCTCTCCAGCTGTTCCTCACTTTTTAAATTCATGAGCAACATCTTTTCAACAGAATGTTCTGACTGGCTTTCTCTCTAGATATATTGATTAGAAGTAGATGCAATTGTAGCAGGCCTTCACTTTGATTCAAACCCAGGACTTGTTTGCAGTTAACAACCATAATTTTGGCAGATTGAATAATGTTATCAGCAAAAATTGAACCAATAAACAACTTCCAGATTTTTGAGTGACATGTCACCATAGATCTGTCCAATCACATTATTCTGGAGTGTTTAAAGAGATAAAATGTGAAGATGAGCAGCAAGGCATAGTGTCAGGTAAATTCTTACATTTGGCAGGGTTTCCACAGTCAAATACTGAACTGTAAAAAGAAGTAGTCACTTTCACAAGAATATTCTGACTTCTCTCTTAATATACATACTACTACTATGAACAGAACTTTCCAACATTACGGTGTTATTTTTCTTTGGACTGATATGGTTAATTGTCTTGACATTTGTCTTGGAATGCTACATATTTAACATCAATACCATCTGAAGAATCAAAGCCTAAACCAGTGAAGGAAAAATACAAACTCAAATGTGGAAATTATGGATTTACTTGTTAAAGAACTATTATGTAAAGAATTTTCATAAAAATATGGATTCCCTTCATGGAAAACTGTTTTCTGCTATTCTTGGGTTGAATAATAGCCAGATAAGCTGCTTATTTCTATTCCTAGAGTTCCTACCACAATGGATACAATGGTGTCAGTGCCATACATTCTGACCAATTCTATCAGTAAATCACTGTAGTCTGAATGTTTATCATTTCATGTCTGTTTCTTTCATCAATACCATATTTTTCTAGCACACAAGTTGAATTTTTCAAACCAAACTTTGCAACCAAATCAGATTACAGGAGGAGCAGAATTCTGCTTTACACACAGCATATAACCCCTCATAACTTTTTTATCTTTTGGAATTTTCAGAAAAATTTTGTGAATTTGTGTTCTGCACATGGGAATTCATATGACCATATAAAAAACTTTTTTTAGAATTTTTAAAATTTCTTTTCTTTTAAATCATTTAAAATATGGACAGCCAAAATTTTGGCTTAAATCTCAGCAACAGACTATTAGATATGTTAAGGGGAGAAAGATATTGAAAAACATCAAAACATTAAAGTGACAAACAAACAAGGACAGTAGGAGGTGGTGCTAAAAATAACAACTAAATGCCCCTTAAATCACACAAAAAAATATTTTATTTTGGTTTTTGCATAGCTGTATGAATTCCTGTATGTAGAACACAAATTCCCAAAAGCTTTCTGAAAATTCCTTCAAATAAAAAAGTTGCGAGGCGTTATATGCAGTGCATAAAGCAGAATTCCAACACTGGATGATCAAAAATTCCATGTGAAAGAGAGGGATGATTCTTGAATGCTTACACTACATGTTTACACTATATACATATAGTATATGTTTACACTATATATTATAGACTTGCATGCTGGAAAATACAGTATGTTCCTATTCACAGGATAAGAAATAGTACATCTTTTGTTATAAATTTTTAGATTTTAATGACAATATCTGATCAAATGAGCAAGATATTCCTGTCAATATGTATTGTAATGTCCTTCAATATTGTAACTCTCAGGATTATGTTGGTATCATGAGAGTGGAATGTCAAATGAAATCTCTTACTGTATTTATTTATGTCCATTTACATTCTAAAAGTCAACTTTGTCCTTTAAGCCCCTGGAACTGAAAAGAATATACATCACTGCTTGTGAGTTCAAATCTGCCATAGACATACATCTTGTGTTTTTGAGAGAGATAAAGAAAGTTACTTTATTTTATATTATCTCAGTTCATTTTGCTGCAGGAAATGGAACATCACTGATAGCCTGGAGTTTCATCCAGATCAGTTTATCTCTCATCAACGAATGTTATGAAACCAAAGCTAAGCGCTGGCACATAAAAGGCCCCTTAGAATTTAGGAAGCATTTATGAATATTTCACACATGCACGCATACACACACGAGCACACACACACACACACACACTCAACCATTCCCTACTGCAATTAATCTTGTTAACTTGGCAAAAATTAAAACTGCGAAATTTAGTAAGTTAAATACAAACAAACAAGTCTCCACCCCCAAGAAACAAACAAAAAGGCAATCAACATGTGATAAATCACTTAATGCTGTAATAATTGTTTTTATCAGCATCATGAATATGATTACTATGTTTAATGCAAAACATTAAATTGTTAAGAAAATGCCTCACTTTGTGTTAATCCTCCTCCAACTTTATTATTATTATTATTATCATTATTATTATTATTATTATTATTATTACAAAATTGAAATTAAAACTGTAATTTAGTAAAAACAAAAGATGCAATTAATAAATTTTAGGTCAACTTTAGTTTTATTTGTTAAGTGAAAAATAAACATAAACAGAATTGATGTATTAAAAAATTTGTTAAAAAAAAAGAAGTTAAAATAGACTTAATTAATTGAGTCAAGAATGAAGGAACTGCAGGGTTTTCGAGTGAAAGATTCCTCTAATGCCTCTTCAAGGGCTTATAGCACAGAGTATGATCATTATTGCAAGTGAATGAAATACTGATTAACTATAAATTGCTGCTACTACTTACTGCAGAGAGTAACTATTTACCTATGGTACCTATCTATAAATAAACAAGTCGATAAAAGGTCTGAATGAGATTGCTAATTCTGCAGGAAATTTCTCTTCCTCAACAACTATTACAAAAAAAAAAAAAAAAAGAGGGATAGAGCATAGTCCATAATGAATTCCTAGATATATATTCTATGTTTGAAAAACTATGAAATGTTCATGCCAGGGAAGCCTATGATTATGGATTTGCTCAATGACAGCTGACATTCAATTAACATACAGCAATTTGTAGCAACAAGATGTTTTGCAAACAACTTGCACATGTAAGTGGTACCAGTCGAGAACTCCGCATACCGGAAGCCAGCAAGTGTATGGGGTCATCAGGAGAGAACGTGCACCATTTCGGGGCCTATCTCTCAACGGCATCAATGCACACCGGCCCCCTTCACTGATATGAGACTCTACTTGCTAGATCAACTGGTTATTAAATAAAGCTCAATATTCTTCTATCCATTGCTCATCGTCTCTTTTTAACCAAATCCAGTGGCTAGCCTTTTCCACTGTAGTTTGGATATCGGTCATGGTAGTGTTTATGATGAGTTAGGCCTAACAATAACAAAAGTCGTCTCACACTGTGTCCAACAAACCCTCTACATCTGACTTCGATTGGAAAATGCTCTCCTTTCCAGCCTGCGTCTTCACATTCCTTGAGGAGGTTTACATAACAGTCAATCTTTCGAGCTTGAGTGGTGTCCATGTTATCTTCATGAGGAACCGTTAACTCGACTAGATTCACAACTTTCTTTCCTTCACATCACACTAAAATGTCCATTTTTTTCGTAACTGGGATGGGAAAGAGTCCCTGGCACCCTACTCAAAAAACGCTTGTTGTTGTTCTTCTTCTTGAAATGGATCCGCTGACCTGAGCGCACAAAGGTAATGAAATCTCTAGTTGGTACTTTCAAAGGTGTTTTTTCACTGTTGTTGAGATTAATTTGGTTCTTTATAGCATTTAAGACAACCTTAAGGACCAGGTTGTGTCTCCGTGTATATCTGTTCAATGCTATTCAATTTGTAGCAACAAGTAAATAACTAAATCAATGACAATTAAGTGTCTTCATTATGGACACACCACAGTACTGATGATGGGATACAAACACTAGACTCTTGGCCTGTATGTCAACACCCTGTTGATTTGGCCAGCTGTCATTTTATGAATTACAGCAGTAGTGGATGTGAAAATAAAGCATAGAGTTGTAGAAAGAATAATTGGTTTAAATAATAGAGTAATTAAGTTTCATCATTTTTGGTTCTAAGTTCTCTCCTGCCAAATTTTACTTTGCTTTTCAAATTGAAATATATCAGAAATTTCATGTTAAAATATGTCCTAAACACCAGCTTAACAATGACTATGTTATTCAACTAAATTCTTCATTACTTTCAAATTTAACCAAAAAAGGAGAAAGGTAGTGCATTTTACCAGATGTTAAAATAATAATACCAGGGTTAATACAAAAGTACAATGAATGCTTGATTTACTTAATGTGCTGGGCTTGCTGATCAAACAGTAATGATTTCTAACCATACTACTGGAGCCAGGTTCTAATTTGTCTGACTGATATAGACAGGTTCCACTACAAGTATTAAGATTAGTTGTTAGAGTTAAGAATGTTATTTAGTTTTAAAGACAAGTACTCTACTGAAGAAATCAATTCCTTCATGCTAGTACGACAAATTAGTTACACCATACTAGAATGCATGAACTCCATGAAAAAATGTTAAATTTTTCATTTATCTATGTCTAAAGTTAAGTCCAAATTCAATTTGTTTTACTGGTTAGTTTTGATTATGCTATTTTATATTGTGTGCTGTTTAGCTCCAGCTCAGCCCTAATCAAGCAACTATAACCAAAAGCATTCTAGTTGTGACTATCCCCATGATTATTTATATACAGTGTATCTAGGACTATACTATCCAATGTAGTTAGTATTAAAAAGCTAATTAGGAATAACTATTAACAAAGCAGGTTCACTCTCACATTGTGAAATTATATTTGGTTTCTCTACCTTTTATATATTATTAAATGAAGAACTGTAGGCTCTTCAAAGGCCAACAGTTCATATTTGGCTATCATGCTGCATTGTGCCCTAATCAAAATACTTAACTTTTCATGCTTATCCCACCTAACTATAAATACAACCAGGTGTAGGTACAAGTCCATATGAAGAATCAATTGAATACTTATGATTAATACTGACATACAAAAAGTAAAGTCAATTTCAGCATAATTTGAATATGTACCTATGAAGGACTAGACTAGATAGCATAAATATCTTGTCCAATTTGTTACCATTTGCACCAACTGCCACAACCTAATGCAAAAAATTAATATGAATATAATTACATGAGGCAGCATAATGGCATTATAGATGAGACAATATTACCATACATAAAGCAGTGAGCTGGCAGAAACGTTAGCATGCCGGGCAAAATGTTTAGCAGTATTTCATCAGTCTTTATGTTCTGAGTTCAAATTCCGCTGAGATTGACTTTGCCCTTCATCCTTTCAGGGTCAATGAATTAAGTACCAGTTGTGTACTGAGGTTGATCTAATCGACTGGCCCCTTCCCCCAATATTTCGGGCTTTGTGCCTGGAGTAGAAAAGAATATTACCAGACATGAGACAATTCCATGATTGGATGTAAAAATAGAAGAGATGTTAGTTGGTGTGTGCTGAGTTAAAGCAGAGATTAACCTTCTAGTTGAGGCCTTGTACTGGAGAAATAAAATTAAATTGCTTTTCTTCTTTGTCCAACAAAGAACGCAACCTAAAACATTAGTCTCTACTTTAACTTATGGTTTACAAGAATACCATTCCAATGTAGAGCTATTCTAGTGTCTGTCTGAATACTATAGGATATACCTTCTTCTAACACATAGCTTTGTTTGTTAGTGCAAGGGAAATGAGTAAGTAGCAATACTCCGACTTTTCCCAAGGGTTTTAGTGATGTAATTGAAATGAAGTTGTTAAACACTAGTATTAAAACCAGATTGTGAATTTGGCTCATCTTAAACTTTATAATGCTTGGTATGTAGTCCTTTATAGCAAAGAACAGAAACAGACAAGTATCAAAATAGACTCATAATTATCTTTAAATATTTTCCATTGTATCATTTTTTTATGGAATAGTCACATTCCTATCTAATTCGTAAAGAAAAAAATACTTTCAAGATGTAATTAACAGGTGTGAATAGTTTAAAGAAGGGATAACTAGTTATAATGTGTAACCAATATCCCAATAGTCTGATAAGAGAATCACATAAAAAAAGCATAATGAAAAACAGCATGAATATAAACATGTTTTTAGGATTAGACTGATAACAATTTACTAAGACTTTATCCAATGTTTCTGAAATAATATGGAGTTACCAGTAGAGTTACATTTAAAAACTAATACCTTGAACCTTGAAAGAATATCATTTCTTTTTCTCTTCTTTTAAATGCAGTGTTGAATATGGCATGGAAAACAAATGTTGCTAGCTTTAGCAGAGATGATGTGAATAATGAGGAGTTTTGTTATTTGTGGAGATACACTTTTGCTGATAATTTTATATGATTAGAGTTTTGTTACTGACTACATTATATAAAGAATCACAGCTGGATTAAGCCACATTACCAATTTATGATTAAATGTTCTGGAACATTGACAGTCAAGTGTCTTGACTATGGAAAATGTTGATAGAACACAAAGTGCATTTGTATTTTACATGATGGTTTGAATTAGTACTTATTGTTTGGTTTAAAGGGAAGAGAGCATTTGTAGGCTGGTTTTGTAGAAGTATTCAGAAATGTTGCATATACATTAAAATGCTTAAGGCCTGTTAGATATGTAGTTGCAAAGATGATGTGAACTGGAGTACGATTACTGGTGTGTTTCACTGTGAAGAAGGTCTACAGATGTGGTGTGGTTAGATGTAGCTGATTGAGATACAGATAGCAGTGTTTTAGATTTGTTATTTGTGGTAGAAGAATTGCAGGTTTAGAGAGAACCAAAATATTACTTGCAGGCTATCAGTTTTAAAATCTTGTTTTGTTCAAATTCTATACCAATGAGTTTAGATATTTGTAATGTAAAGGATACAACAGAATCAATGGCGGCTTGTATATAGGCAATGTGGAACTGCAGCACTTGCTATTTCCACTCAATATTATTGGTAACATTCAATATAATGAGTCCTTTCTTCTTAAAATTTATGTATAAATTTTCTTTTTACATGTTTGTTTCCTTTTACACAATATTAAAACAACAGCTAAAAATTTTCTGAAGCAGCACCCCCACTAATTTTATCTATGAGCTGCCACTGAACAGAATGCTTTCAGGTATTGCCTAGTTTAAGGGAAGACCTGACTTTAATTCAAATAATTATAGTATGGTCATCGTCAGGGATATGTAGAATGATATGATTGTAAGGGAAATGATATTACGTGTAGATTATGTGAGAACATTGCTAAGTCAAAAACAATAGATGACGGGTAGTGTTGTGTGGAATTTCATTTAGAAAACAATAGATTTTCATAGCATTTTAGCTGTAAGGTTAGCAGATGATAGGTAGTCATTATTTGACACAATTAAATGCTTTATTTTGCCTTGTTAATAAAAGTTGTAAATACTCTTTGTAAACTATTTTCATTCCAGCTATATTTTGGGCCATTGAGAGAAATTTAGCAAGGCAGAACCAGATTGTTTTGCTACCTTGGAAGAGGGCTCCTTGCAAATTCAAGGATGCCAGTGAATTTATTTTATTTAAACAAATTTCTTTTTTTATATATATAAGGGAACCTTGTTGGCTCTTTACTACAGCCTGGGGCTGTAGTAGCAGATACTTGCCCAAAGTACCAAAGTACCATACAGTACCATACCAAAGTACCATACGATGTGGTAGGCAAATGATTGGTGTTGTTCAGCTCCAAGTCAGCTCTCATTGAATAGACTTAAGATCAAAAGCATTAGAGCTATAATATTCTTTCTTTTCAGCACAGCATATCTGATATTACATTATTCAATACTTTTTTTTTTTAAGACAGTACGGTGGAAATCTGAGGGAAATTTAACTGCTACTTCTAGCAAGTTGAATAACCACATAGAAGCTTTCTCATTAGTTCAACATATTTATGGTTATTATTTTTGATTTTCATTTTTGCCATCCTGGAGAACATTAAATCATTTTTGAAGTTCTAACAATTGAAGCAAGTATGACAGTTTTGTTCTCCCATGGTCGTAAGGATCAATTTAGACCTTGCAAATTACAAGGTAATTATCAATAGTACTGATGCCATGAAAAACATCAAGACACCAAGGGCACACTGTAAAGTGGTTGGCATTAGGAAGGGTAACCAGCTATAGAAACCATGCCAAAGTAGACACTAGTGCATGATATAAAAAAGTATCATAGGATTTGATAAAGGGAAGAATAAATAACATAATTAAAACTAATAGTATGAAACAAACAAACACAAAAATTCTTAACTGTGTGTTTTGTAATTAAAAGTAATATACAATGAACTAATTCAGATCAATACAGAATTTCCAATTTCACCTTTTTGCAATCATATAGTGAAATTCTCTACCCATAACAGGTTTAGGAAAACCTATTTCTTCATCAATCTGGTGTTTGGAATATAAATTAAGAAACAAGTCTTTATATAAAATTATGACAGAAAGGTTAAACTTAAATATAAACACTTCAAAATGGTCAGTTTTGTATCACAAAATCAGGGATGGTCTTAAGCAAGTTGGTATCAAAATGGTTAAAAAAAAAAAGAAACATTTTGGTGTGATATCCACTTTTCATACAAAACCATGCTTATCAAATCAAAAGAAACTTTTATTTCACTAATTTGTCTGTACAGGATGTCTATAAAGGCTTTTTCCTGTATTAAGAATTTATTCCAGTAAAATGGTGTGATTAATTTAAATGCAGTAAACTAATAAAGCTTCTTGGCTGGTTTATAAGTTTGCTTTCATAAACAGAGTTGACTCAATTTTACACAAAATATTGCATTGCAATAACTCTTCTTTCTTGGAGAAAAGCTGTGACCTTGTGGATAAATTATTAAGCCTCTTGACATACACACTAACTGAAGTGGTTTATGTAATGTAATGCTGTCTCTGGTCTACTGGTGATTATGGTGTTGGAAGATTCCAGTATAAAAATAAATGTTTGTTGAAGTGTTTACATTTTGTAAAGATTTCAGATCTGGTATTCTTGTATTTCAGGACATAAGGCCCTTTTCAGCTATGCATGTGAGCATGTATGTGTAAATATGTGTGTGAGTATATGTAGATGTTGACAGAAACTGAACATATGTGCAAATATAGGTATGTAAGCACTCTCTGCGCATGAATGTGAGTATAATTGCTGTATGTAAAACATATGCTAGCTATACAAATGTTTGAACCCACTATTTAGTCCTATGTATGTAGAGCTGTAGCTGAACATGCTCATTGTATTCAAATGAGTGAACATTTATTCACTTTACTAGAGATCCTGCTTACTTTGACATAAAAGTATATATAATACTGGGTGAAATGCTTAGCGGTATTTCGTCTGCCGTTACATTCTGAGTTCAAATTCCGCTGAGGTCGACTTTGCCTTTCATCAGGGTTGATAAATTAAGTACCAGTTATGCACTGGGGTAGATGTAATCGACTTAATCTCTTTGTCTGTCCTTGTTTGTCCCCTCTATGTTTAGCCCCTTGTGGGCAATAAAGAAATAAGTATATATAGTAGATTGCTTTAAACCATTGAATAGGATAATAACTTACCACAACTCAAATTAAAATTATGTCCTCTGAACAGTATCAACCTTGCTTTTGGTTGTAAATAAAAGATGACAATGCTGAAGAAAAGCTATAATATAATGCTGTGAAACTGGCAGTACACCATGAATATTGAAATTGTATACATTTTTTCTAATATATTATGTACTATAAGTAATACTGAGTGCTTTATTGTTTGTCCATGTCATCATCAACACCATATTTGTTTGTGTGTGTGCATGTGTGTGCTTACATTTACACCACTTAACAACTGGTGTCCTTTGTTTTATGACTAGTTACTAAGTTACTAACTAGATCACTCAGCAGATATTGATAAAATAGGTACTAAACTTTTTTTTCTTTAACTTGTTTCAGTCATAGTACTGTGGATATGGAGGAGCACTGCCTTGAAGGGTTTAGTCAAACAAACCGAGCTCTGTACTTATTTTTTTAAAGCCTGGTGCTTATTTTATTGGTCATTTTTGTAGAACTTTTAAGTTAAAGGGACATAAACAAACCAACACCAGTTGTCAAGCAGTGGTTGGTGTGTGTGTGTGGGGGGACAGACACAAACCTTAACACACACACATTACAAGCTTCCACACAGTTTCCGTCTATCGAATTTACTACTAGTGTTATGTTATAACAGCTTGGTCATTTTCACCGCTATTATAATGACATCTGTTTTTTAAATCTTGACAGCTGCACTAAACTATGACAGAAATTTAACACACTGCATCTACTTCATGACTTACTGCCACCCACACTTTGTGGTTCTGAATTTCATACCAAGTACTATATACCACTTGAGAATGAGATCTTTTTCTTTTTCTCTCTTTATTTTTGTATTTGCAAAACACTCTATTGTCTTGATCCTACTGTGTCAGATTATATATCATTGTCATCATTGTTTTAATGTTAATTTTACCATGTTTAGATAGGTTAGACGGAATTCACCAAAACAAATTTTTTTAGCTTGATACTCTTCCTGTAAGAAATCCTCACCTGTTTCCAAGTAACATAATATTTCTTCAAGGTCAGACATATTTTTCATGGAAGATTTGAAATGAATGACATCACTTATATGACAGCGACATTTATTTACAACCCTCATGTGACGCCAATAATTCAGTTACGTCTACCAAATCCACTCACAAGACTTTGGTCAGCCCAGGGCTGGCTCATAGTGCTGCATAGTATGACTGAACCCAAGACTACATGATTGGGAAGCAAGCTTCTCAACCATACAGCCATATCTGCACCTATGCACAAACACACACACATGCATGCACACGCGCGCACACGCACACACACACACATCACTACAAGATACATAGCCTGGAAAAGACTTTAGATACCTTTTTATTGAAAAGTCATATTTTCAAACTCTTGTTTTGGTATCATGTAGCAAGTAAGTTAACAGAAAACAGGAGTTAATATAAGGAAGAGCATGAAGCTGCAGAAATATCTTTCAACAATTCATCTACTTCAATGAAATTTTTAAGAGATTATATTTTTTTCTCATATGGTTGAGCTATTAGAAACATAGTTTCTGTTAAACAGCAAGAAACCTGCCTTAGTTTAATTAAATAAAATCAGGTCATTTGAACGTCACAGGAAGTATGCTACCGTCATGCTGTTATAATGAATAAACTCTTCAGATAATAAAAAAATTCATATAGAAGAGAGAAACATGACAGTAATTTGTAAGGTCAAGGGTTTTGCTCATTATTTTTACTGCTAACTGTTTTGAGAAAAGTGCAGGTGGCTAAGTTGATAGTTTGCTGGGCTACTTAGCTGATGAATTGAGAGTTTGTATTCTATTATCAAAATTGCACTATATTCATACCTATTATTGAAAATAGGTACAGGACTATCTAGGACCTTGCACAATTGGCAAGTTTTTCATTAGTCTTTAGTACTGAACTTAGTGTTGGTTAACTAGGAAAGAGATTTTATTAAGATTGCTTACTCTAGATGTATTACATAAAGACAGTGAAAACCCTTTTTATACTATTTTCCTTAAGTAGTTTAGAGTAGGTACCACAACAGAATTTACTTGTCATTAATATAAATTACATATATAATCACTTACTATGTGTATTTGAATAAATCAATGTCAATGAGCAAGGTTGATGTGGTTGTTCTTCCTTAAAGCCAGCTCAGTCAAATGTTAACTATAATCAATTCTAATATAAAAATGGATAAGCAATATAAAATCATTTGGAAAAGAATATCACAAATATATGTGATATTATTCATGAAAATATTCTTTCAGATGATATTATCTTAAGAAAATATTCTTTACAGAGGTGATTCTGCTACAAACTTTACTATATTTCATTTTATCTATTATCAATAAATTGTTAGAAAAAAACATCTTCCTGTTATGAGAGATTAAACTTCTTTTCTTACAGGATTAGTTCTTCAGTTCTTCAAAAGAAAAATCAATGTTCCTAGCTTCCATTCATTTTCATTATGTCTCAGTAATACCGGTGAAATGTCGGACAGTGAGAAAGTGGAAGTTAGTTTAATCCCTCTTTCCTGTTATGACTTCATTTTTCTCATTGTCTGTTAATATGTTGGGCTTGGAAGTGCTATAAACAAAACAAAACATTATGCTGAGTTAGTGACTCAGCACCCACCATGGGCTTATAATGATAATAATAATAATAATAATAATAATAATAATAATAATAATAATAATAATATGTTAATCCTGTTTGTTGTGAAATTCAAGTAAAACATAATATTGTATTCTTCACTCTTGAACATTTTATCCTCACTTTTACCAATGATCTTGGTGAAAAAGCATTTTCTATGAATTCTTAAAATCTCTACAAAGTATATTTCAAAACCTTTGAAATATGTGTTAGTATTGCTAACATTGTAAAAATATTTTGAATATTTATGTTCCTGAGGCAGAAGAACAAATACAAAACTGAATAGAGGTGTAATTTTGTCAAAAAGATTTACCATAGCAGTAATATAAATATTTGATTCCTTACTGCCAGTTATAAAATCAGAAACTGGATTTAAAATAAATAATGTTCTAATTAGGAAATACTACTAAACTGTCAAAAACATATGGCAAGGGTTAATTGACATCTCGTACTCAAAGTAAAATCATAAATTTAGTCCAATTACCTTCGTCCCTTTTGAACTATTTTCCCTATAGTAAGTGCAAAATAGCTGACTTTTTTTTAAAAATAATATAAACTGAGGTAAAAAATAAATGTAATAAAAGGAATATATGGTACAGCTTGGAGATTTAAATTATTTACATTAGTGCTTACATAACTCCACACAACATCTCTTGGCTCTTTTCAAGTAGATTACAAATGCAATACATCCTAAGTTTTATACATAGATATCACATATCTGGTTCACTGGCTGGTATTTTGAACCTTGGCTCACTCTAATCTCACTGCTATATTACAAGGAAGAGGAGTCAGAAGGTTGATGCAAAATTTGGTAATTAACAAAAGCTATTTGATCCATTCTGTATAATTAACCTATGACTAACTGGAATAGCTATTAAGAAAGTAAATTAACAACCTCGATGGAAAGATATATGGTGTAAAACTTCAACTTTTCAACACTTTGAGAGCAACTCACAAAATATCATATATTTAAATTATTTCATCATTAAATAAGATTTTAAATATTCACTTCTTGTACAAATGATCTGTATTTACAGGACACATATAATATTTTTTGAAATCCTAAGTGACCTGTTAATTCTGCAAAACTCTCTCCGTCTTGTGTTACATATCTAGCAGATCAGTGATGTCATTTCCTTTTAAACATAGCAAGTTAATAAATTGGAACAACTTACCATGTGTCTCACAGTAGGAATGGTTAGATTTCCAGTTGATTTTATCTTTAAATATTATATGTGCGAATGGAGTTGTTAAGTCAAGATCATTAGTACCTTGATTTAAATGCTGAATGTTATATTTTTTCCCATTAAAAATGAAGTTTCCAGTCTGAAATTATAACAAAATTTTCACAGAATGAAATATAAAAGTTAAGTAAACTAAAATAAAAGTAACATTAAAAGGCTTACAGCTCATTTACATCTTTTGGTAATGGCCATACTGCTAGCATGTGTGTGCGTGTGTGTGTGTGTGTGTGTGTGTGTGTGTGTGTGTGTGTGCACGTGCATGTGTGCATGCATGCATGTATATACCCTGCACATTCAAATATATGTGCCAAAATCTCAGGGTTTTTTAAATGTAACAAATATTGTCATGTTTTTATAGCACTTTAAAAGTCCATTTGAAAGATATGAGCTTGTAGCAATCAGCAATGAGTGAAAGCATTAGTAATAGTTGCTACTTAATCATTAGACCACATCGTCATCATATTGTGTTGGTAAGAGAACAAACCAATGTCAAAGTTATAGGGAGATGTAGCTGGAATATATACTTCATCTAGTTATCACTTTCTGTCATTAATTTATTTCATGATAAATTAAATGTATTACTTATATTGTAGCTGTTTACCCATTTGTCTACTCTGATGCAAGAGACATATGAACAAAGGCTTTAACCATCTTGTCTTTTAATATACCAGAGATTACATCGTCCAATGAATCCTTTCCTATTTAAGACAATAAGATGTGATTTGAAGGAGATTTTGTTGCTTTTTCTAGCAAGTTGGGCAACTATATAGAAGCTCATTCATTGGTTCATTGCATCACTTACATATTATTGAAGTAAATAAATTCAAAATACCTTAAATTCAACAATGAAGCAATGAGTTTTTTTTAAATCAACACTGAAGCAATGAGTATTGATCATCAAGCTGAAGCCAGCATTGTACTAATATTATAAGCACAAATCATTAAATGCAATTTTTTTTTATCAGCAACAGTTCCCAACTCAGTCAGGGAGTATCATCTAGCCTAGTCCCTCTGGTTTAATTCTCCCGACCAAAGGATTTTCAATTAAGATTTTTATGTGTATTACCTGTTTTTGAAATCCATCCAAAGGCAAAATTTACCGAAACTTATCTAAAACTTTACTGTGTTAAATGTTTGAGTGACATCACCCATCTTGCAAAGAAACATCAAGCAAAAATCTTCACTCTTGGGAAGACTTGAGATCAGTACTGTTAGGTAAGAAACATTAGTTAGTTAGATAGTTGGCTTGTTACTTACAGCTGTGAGCTGTACCTTCTTATTGTACAGCTTATGGCCAGATGGACTGGGCCAGCAAAAGTCTTTATCAAAGCTCTATACAGCAGAATCAAAGTAACTGACTCTACTACAAGCCAGCTGACAATCCTAACAAATCACCCAGCAATGGCTATTGTTACTGTGTATAAGATCTGTTCACTAAAACTAAATATTAAAGTTATATTGTAATGCTTCAGTTGGTTAAGTATTGTATAAACAGCAATAAATTTTTGTCAATTTTTTTAATAATAATATATAAGTTTTGTAATGTCTGAAATGTTTGGAATTTGTGAAAATGTAAAATGTACTTGAAATGAATTTGCTAAAATCATAAAATAAAACGTCAGTCAAAACATTTAATAGTAAAGCCTGATTTTTAGCCCACACATACACATATCATGCATATAGTTAGACACATACACACACTGTTTTCTTTTAGTTTCTTTTCCAATATTTTTACATCAAACATTTCTATTTTGGCAAAGGTTCAGTGATTTTGCCAATTCAGACATTTTCTGGAATTACCATCACTTGTCTTTGATGTTGAGGAGCGATGATGTCTATATTCAGCTTGGTAGATGAAAGTAAATAGAATAATACAGCTGGTGACTGAATTTGAAATTATGACCTTTGGGTTGGTATTCTAACCCACTAACTATACAGCTGACATAAAACAGTTAATTATAGATAGATGAAGAGATATATGGTAAAAATAAACCCCAAAATTTAGTGGTTTAAAAGAAAAACAAAACTTAACAACTTTTTAATGAGTAAATTTGAATGACTTTTCAGTTATTTCTTTTGAAAAGTAAAATAAGCTAAAAGGTTGAAGAGGAGAGGAAGTACAGTTAAATGTAGCTAATTATCTTGAAACTGAAGATTAATTAAGAACACAACAAATAATTAGATTAAAATTTTAATGATAATATTAAATTTCTTTCAAGCAATTAATACTAAGTTGATTATATAAGGAGGTGGAGTTAACTAAAATAATTAGGGAAGTTAGTGTTAATTTATTTAATGCATAAAGCATAAAAAAAAACTAATTGAAAATAAACGTGCATGTATTTGCATGCATGTGTGTGTGTGTGTGTGTGTGTGTGTGCATGTGCATGTAGCATGTGTGTGTGTACATGTAGTATGTGTGGGGGGGGAGAAGAAAGAAGATATTAGTTAATGATTAATATTGCTTTTGTTATTGAAAAAAAAGGAGTCAATAACCATGTTGTCCTCTCTAGTTAGAAGACTTTCCTTCCTCTTAGATCATTTAATGTCCTTGGGAATGACATGAACATAATACTGGTTATTCCTACTATTAGTAGAATTAATTACTCACTGATAACAAGATTGGCATAAAATGCATTTAAAAATGTTCACTTATTTTTTTTACTTCAATATAAATTTGCTGTCCTTAATAATAAATGGCTAATTTATCTCAAACCATAATCATCATTTGATGATGATGATGATGATGATGATGATGATGATGATGATTTGAGATAAATAAGCCATTTATTATTAATTCAAGGAGAGCAAGTTTATATTGATGTAAACAATAGAGTCTCAGACTAACCGCCTCATTTAATTTCAACCCTCTGCATTCTAAATTCAAACCCTGCAAGGAGCAACCTTACTATTTATCATTCTGAGATTGCTAAAGCAAGATCCATAATATACTACTCCAAGTTAGCCACTTACAAACACCAGTGCTCTGCTACAAAATGTCAAGCTTTAACAAATACCAGAATTTATTCACAATACATTTTAACATTAACACAACACTCTTCTAAAATCACATTCTCAACCATCTAATCCACAAAAGCACATTTTTATCAGATATATAGTAAAAGTTGCTAGAATGATAATTGCTCTTCTGCAGTGTTAAGCAGTAAACTTTCAATAAATTATGAGAAAATGTACATCTAGCATACATGAATGAAGTAGATCTTATCAGCTTTTGCTGCAGTTATCAAAGTCTCCAGACATAGAAATTAAGTTGTACAGTAAGTTAGATGCAATATGGTTTGATTATCAGATTGCCTCTTACACAATCAAACACACTGATTTAAAATGGAATATCAAGCAGACTAGATGGTATTCATAAAATAAAGGAGTGTCTTCTGCTTGACATTTGTGTCCATTTTTATGAGCACCGAAATTTTGCTATATAAGATACAATGGCAGATACTGAACCTCTCTGCAATATCACAGGAACTACTTAAAACATCTACAGCTTTCTGGAGGCCAGTCTAAATGACATATACACTTTGAAAATACTATGGTTGACAGTGACAAATCTCAAAGCGTTACAAAGTGGTCTTGTAGATATGAAGAAGTAAAAGCTGTGACTTGACAAATGATCAAGACCTCTTCTCCTAATATAGAATGTTGTGCATTATTGAATGCCAGATGTGATTTTGATCTCTTAATTGGTTTGGTTGTGCTAAAAATGACAATCTTAAACACAAACAGCTTCAATAAATACCTTCAGGGAAAGACTATAGATGTTATAACAGCTATATGCCAATCAAGAAAATTTTTACTAACTGCAAACATGAAGATAACTTTATAAGTGGGTGGAGACATATAAAAAAGTTAAAGGAAAATATCAAAGAAATCATCCAAAGTACATTCAAGGAAGCAAGAGTTCCACAGAGAAAAAGGATGTTTTATTAACTACAGGCCCTGGTTGGTAAATCAAAGTGTCATTTGATAAAACTGCCAAAGACTGCTATTGCATATTTACCTATCATTTCAGTTTGGGTAAGATTAGTTGGGAAATGGAGGACTAAAATGATTTAACCCTTTAGCATTTAGATTTCTCAGTCAAATGTAATGCTTATTTATTCTCATTGTTTTGAATTAATCATAGACTATCACATAGCTTCAATGTTTATTTTTAGAATGACATTGTAAGGTAGGTATGAGGGGCTAAATCTAGCCATTTTAAACACAAAACAAATAGAATATTTGGGCCAGATATGGCCAGTTTAAATGCTAAAGGGTTAATGATTAAATCCAAGATGAATTTTAAGCATTTGGCTATATTATCCAAAATGTTGATGCATCAGGTGACTCAGAACAATTAATTACGCTATGACACTGATCTTGATCTAAGGTAGAAAAGGCAATCTATAACAAGGTTGGATATGAAACATTCATCCATCAAGTTCACAAACAACTGTATTGTTGAAATTATTTACAAGAACAATCTTTATAGTAAACTGCCAGTTCAGATCAAAATTACTGGTATCTTGGCAACTGATCCTGCTATACCGTTTTTTTACAGAGGGCTCCCTGAACAAACGTAGGCAAAGGAAAACACATCTAAGGAGTTCAAAAGGTCAAATGCAACTAAACATTGAGACAGTACTAAATATTGAATGAAAAAATGCCAATGTGCCTGCTGGTAAAAATGTTAACCAAATGACTGATATTTTTGCAGCTAAAAAGGATAGGAAACAATATTTCTTTTAAGTTTCACATTGTGATTTTGCTATGTATTGTCCATTGTCTTTTGCTAGAAAGTAATACTTGTGCTTTTATCTACATAAAAATTTCAAACAAATCATCTCTTAAGACCAGCCATCTTAACCAAAGAACCCCATATATCCACATATTTTACAATATGTAATAAACAAACTTTCACAAAAAGACTGATGGGGCCATCCCACTCACCCACCCACCCATCCATCCATCCACTTTCTTCTCTGCAATCTATTTCTGGGAGGCTCATGGGAGTGGGGTAGAGTCTACAGGTATCACCTTCATAGGGTCCTATAATCATTAGCAACCATCGTTAGATTTTCTGGCAGGATTCTCAAGCATGACAAACTGATACTATGGATGTTATCTAACCATCTCATTCTTGATCTATACCTAGGTCTCTAGCTAGATGGCTTAGCTTGAAGAATCTGCCTTGTGATTCTTTCTCGTGACATTGCAATCACATGTCCATTGTACTGAAGCTATAACCTCTCAATGCAGAGAAGCACTGGCTCTCTTTGATCCCTGAGCCATGTACCCTGTTGAGGAACCCTATTTCAGCTGCATGTCTATGCAATCATAATCTTTTGGCCATTACTCAACATCCATGACCATAGGTGAAGATAAGCATGAAAATTAAATTGGAGATAGTGAGTTTGGCTTTTTTTACCAACATCTCTTCCAAGGAGACCTGTTTCAATATTGTTTCTATGCTAATTCAAACATTATTTGAAAACAGATTGAAACTTAAAATCAAGTCAAATTAAGATTTGTTAAAACTATTATAATTCATTATATCCTTGTTATCCTACAATAATTAAATTTCAAAGATTTTTAATGAAAATTTGGGAATAGATAACAAACTTACAAGAAACCCAACTAAAAACCATTTTAAAACAACACTAAGTAACAAGACATTTCTAGTAAAATGTATATAGAATAACCAATGTTATTCTTCATAAAAATTTCCTTGCTATCAATTTTAGTTCATCCAAAAATTTCAAGTGGTAAACTTCACTTTTACTTGATAGTTACATCAACAAAACACTGCTTATAGCATCTGTTCCCCTTAATATTTAGTCGACTTGTATAGAATAACATCTTAATCGGTATACAGATTTTACCACTGATTTGTGTTTATCCATTTGTAAACTGGATTAGTATATATTACAGTAAACTTTACTTACATTATGTACAACTAACTACACTCGTGTAAAAATTTCTCAAATTTCAGTGGTCTTACATTTTTCTACTACACACACACACACACACACACACACACACACAGAGGCTTTGCATATTTTCTAAATTGGTACAAAACATGAACTGGCCCAACTAGACAGCTAAGTCAGCTTCTGTAATGCAAGAATTCAAAATTAAATCATATTTTTGGATGTGGCAGTTAAATTATACCCCAGGCCAGAAGTGAAAATCCTGCAGCCTTTTGAAGGACTAAGTAGAGCATTGTGAAAGAAGTAGAATATTTGAATGAAAAATCATTATGCTGAAATATTATTTTGTTGATCTAAATTTATTTACAAGTTTTAGAAACACCATTTTATATTTATTTACTTTTGTATTTAGACATCTAGTAGCTGACTTTGTAGAGGCTCACAAGATTATCTTTTATCTTTTCAGTAATAACTTTGGCCACATTTTGAATTCAACATCTTTACCACCCATGAACAGGCTTATAAAATTCAAAATAACAGAGGAGACTCTAAAACTTTAGGAAATATTTTTTCATGCCAAGGATTGTTGAGACATCAAATAAACTATTCACATTGGCTGGTAACTGTCAAGACACTGCTTCCTTCAAAAGTTCCATGCTTCTTGAAATTTGCCAACACTATTCTGGTACCCTTTCCTCTTTATGGCTCATTTACTGTTCTTTTTTGTGTCTTATTCTGTGTACTGTGCATGCACTTTTAGCTTTCATTGTTGTCTTTCTTTACTTTGCTGCCTTCTGTCCCCTCTTTTACCCTTTCCTGGTGAGTTGTACATTTAAGCACTGCATGCATTAAACTCATTATTATAACTCTGTTTAAGCCAGTCAGCTGGCAGAGTCATTAGCATGCTGGACAAAATGCCACAAAGCATTTTATCTGTCTTTATGTTCTTAGTTCAAATTCCATTGAAGTCAGCTTTGCCTGGGTAGGGTCTATTCTGTAATTTGTGTTTGTGATGAGCATATTTCAAAAACCTGATATTTGAGACAAACTTAAAAGGAAGTTTTCCCAGAAATCCTGTCCTTTACCTGTTGTTTCTAGCATGTCCGAGGTGGCATTTGCACACCCTCCTTATTTTTTTTCCTAAATTTCTTCCAATTCCTATGTTTTCAATACAGGAGATTAGGATTTTGCTCAAAAAACACATTCTCAATATTTTAATTTTCTTCCTCCCCACCCACCCCAATTTCTTAATTTTTTTTTTTTCAAAATTCTTTTCTTG
>NC_068981.1:55506770-55508920 GCF_001194135.2 Octopus bimaculoides | reverse complement strand
ATATATATATATATATAAATATATAGTTTTAGGGAAAAGAACCAAGTTTCATGAATTCAGCGATGAAAATCCACTATCACATATAGAAACTTCTAAGAAGTTTGTGTGCATGAAATTGATTATAGTGAGTGAAGCTTGCATGAGTGTTCTTGCAGCTTACTCATTCACCATCATGAGTCCCATTGGATTACATTATTGGTTAGCTATTGAGCCCCCTAAGTTCATCAAAATTTTGACAGGTTTTACATCCTGCAGATTATCCAAAATCACCCTTCTCATCAAGCAAGTTTGGTTCGGTTGCCAGTTCAGTTGCAAACAACCTAAAACATACATACATATGCAAGCATATACATCATTGTCCGTTCGCATTCACTTTCTATTGTGGCATGCATTGGATGGATCACCATGATCTGAGTTGCTTCCTATTGGGAAAAACCACTCCCAAAGATTCATAAGTGTCAATTGGCTTGGTTTGTAAGACTGGATGCCTTTCCTCACCTCAACCACTTTACAGAGAGTACTGGGTGCCTTTACTTGTGACACCAATACCAGAGAGGTTGAATAGTTCTTGGTGAAACTGGACAAGAAGGAACTCGTAATGCTCCACTTTACATCCTGCACTTCACAGATTGAGATAGGTACAGTAAATATAAATTTGGAGTGAGAACAGCGATGATGCATACATATATATCCATCCATCCAGATACGTTCATACATATATGCATACATATACAGGCAGATGTGGCCAAATAACAGCTTTTCAAAATTTCAATTGTCCTAACCACCACCACCACAACACATAAATATAATATAATATAATATATATGCATATATATATCATTATTCTAATGTTCCCTCTTATTTTAATTTAACCCATGCTAAGCATGGAAAGCAGATGTTAAATGATGATGATGATGATGATGATATATATAGGCGTAGGAGTGGCTGTGTGGTAAGCAGCTAGCTTACCAACCACATGGTCCCGGGTTCAGTCCCACTGTGTGGCATCTTGGGCAAGTGTCTTCTACTATAGCCTCGGGCCGACCAAAGCCTTGTGAGTGGATTTGGTAGACGGAAACTGAAAGAAGCCTGTCGTATATATGTATATATATATGTATGTGTGTGTATATGTTTGTATGTGTATGTTTGTCCCCCCAACATCGCTTGACAACCGATGCTGGTGTGTTTATGTCCCCGTAACTTAGCGGTTTGGCAAAAGAGATCGATAGAATAAGTACTAGGCTTCTAAAGAATAAGTCCTGGGGTCGATTTGCTCAACTAAAGGCGGTGCTCCAGCATGGCCACAGTCAAAAGACTGAAACAAGTAAAAGAGTAAAAGAGTATATATATATATTTAGATCTCTACCAAATATATGGTAAAAATATTGTACCTGTTATCAACGTAGCAAAATTCTCACATGAAAAGTTGTTTATGAGACAATTTTGTGTGCATATCAATTTAAATAAGAGCCATAACGCAATCCATAGTAAAACTTGTTTAATAACCTATGCACATTTCAATGCAATATCCCGACTCCTGCTTGTGTTGCATGGTGCAGAGTCCATTAATCTTCTATCATGGCCTCAGACTCAACATGGAAACTTACATCAAGTGCATGGAGGAGATAGTGCTACTCTGGAAGATCCTATGTCTGGCAACAGGACTCTGCACCATGCAACACAAGCAGGAGAACCCAGTCATGGCTGTCAGACAATTTCTGCGACCACATCAGCCCTAACATCTGGCGACCTAAGTCTCTAGACTGCAACCCCCTTGATTATTAAGTGTAGGGTGCAGTTGAATGAGAAACCAACAAAACTCCTTGTAACACCAAAGATGAACTGAAAGCAAGGATTATGGTAGCATTCACCAAATTAAACAAAGAGACTGTCCAGAATAGTTGCAGGAGATTCTGAAGTCGTCTGGAGACCATGGTTGAAGCCAATGGCGATTTTATTGAATAAATTTACTCTTTAGTATTTCAAGATATTCAAGATATTTTTTATCCAATTTTGATAAATATATCTGTTAAAATGAGATGTCAGTGTTATTTTCATTTTTGTGTAATTTAGATGATAATATATTCACTGCACCCTGTATATATACATACATACATACATATTATATATATATATATATATATATATAT
>NC_068981.1:55499336-55506733 GCF_001194135.2 Octopus bimaculoides | reverse complement strand
AAATACAGTACAGAGAAGTGTATATTAAACCAAAACAGCAATGCTGCAAATGTTTCTGCTGATGTTGATGATGATGATAGTGGCAATGGTCATGATGGTGATAAGCTTCAGAGAAAGGAAAAAGTAAAAATAAAAACAACCCCATGTTCTTAAAAACAAAACAGATGTCTAAAAGAAGTTCACTTTAGTTCCTATATTGATAAACAACTAAAATGATCAATAAAGTATAGAAATAAATATTTTCTAACATATATTAGGAAGGATTTCTAATAAGCATATAAATAACATTTGAAAACATGCTAAAGTCATCATGCAATCAACAAGATACGCACTGGGGTGTACAAATAGGTTAATTGGTTAGGTTCGGTTAGGTGCATTGACATTTAACTTGGAAAATATTAGTAGCATTGGTGGAAAATAAAGGTAAAGTTTAGGAGGTGGTCTGAAGATTTTAAGAGCAATGTTATTATGGAGTAAAAATGTAACATTGAGAGACTTCAGAGTTTATGTATGACCGGGAGGCATACACCATCAACAACAGACTGAGAGAATACTTCAGATATACTCTGTGTGTGTGTGATGGGGGGAGACATAAGAAAATTCACTATTCAAATGGTAAAAAAAGTAAAACTACATAAAACAATTAAATATTATCTTATTCATAATATATCTATACAATTGAAGACAACCCTAAACAGTGAAAGCAGGTTCTTTCAACTTTAACATTATTAATGTATCTGATAAGCAGGGCAACACTAGTAACTAATCTCTTATATACCACCTTAGAAACTGGTTTCTCATAAACAGAAAGCACCAAAACACTGACTGACATTTTCACAGGTTTAGAACAGCCCAGTCTGTTAGGGCTCTTCCAGTCTTTTTAAACAAGTACTCACTAACTATATTACATTATCTACAAATAGTCAAATTAAGGATAAACATCTGTGTGCTTCCTGCTTCATAGTACAAGACACCTAATACCATGAGATTAGTAGAATATTATAAATATAAAACCTAAAACTATTGCCATAAAATAAACTTTTAACCTTAGCATACTGAAATTTATTATGCTGATCATAGTGAAGTGCAAAGAAAATTCCTTTGCTATCGTTTGCACTAAAGTAAGTAGTACTTTGGTTGCTTGCTGTACAGCATATAATGCAGTTCATAGTCTTTTGTACCAACTTTACAGCCATTTTCTTCTGAAATAATCTTACTTCCATATAGTGTTTTTTTTATCGCCAAGCATTGCATGTAATCTTTTTCTGTGAATACAGCTACCTCTCTGTGTGTCTTTCTTGATTCGAATGCATTTAGGCAAGACACAAACTTAAGAATTTTAAGCCCAGATGCACCTAACTTCCATTATTCTGATATATAAGGCCATCATTGGCTCCCATGTTTCTTCTCTAGAAACATATTAAAAAGTATATCTTGTGCCAATATACATTAGCAAAAGATATGCATATGACAGGCTTTGGCATAGTTTTATCAACTGAATTTTACCCATAAGGCATTGATCAACCAAGGCTGTGTTAGAAGGATCAAACCCAGAACTATGCGATTGCAAAGTCAATTTCTTAGCCATGTTTGCACATATTTTTGACCTGTAATATTTTCATTTCTATATTTATTTTGGGAAGTGTCTCAGCTTGTTAGCTTACTTCTACATACTGTTATTTTATGATGAACATAATATGTAGAAGATCATTATTTTATCAGTTTTAGGATCAGTGCTGATTCATACAAAATGAACCAAGACAAATTACTAGATTTGCAAGTCTCTATGTTGCCACTCAATCAGCAAGAAACATCAATCAAATCTCCCTAAAATTACAACTGCAAAAATGAAGGACTCATTAGATAACGAAATCCAGAGTATATTATGCAAAAAAAAAAAAATGAAAACAAAAAAAAAAAGACAGTATGGTCAAAGATCTGTTCAATAAGAGTTTACCAGGGACTAAAAACTAACAACTAGGCAAGAGACTTTGCACCTGGAAGACTAAGTCTATTCTGGTTGGTGTCAGTCATGATCTCAGTTAAGTTCCAAATAGTTTGATCTAACGATGAAAGAGAACAGCACAGCCTCTACTGAAGGACTTTTGGGTGGAAGACTATGTACACATTCTGAAGATTTTGGCCTAGTAGTGCTGATAAAGAGTACTGTACAGAGTATTCTAACTTGTCAGGTGTCAAACCAAAAAGAGAGCCTATACATGATTACCCAACATGCTAAAAATAGCAGCAAAATCTCCCTCAAATAGCTTGTCCCATCTTTAAAAAGAGAAGTCATGTTGGTTAATGTATTCTTAGATATGCCATGGTCATGGCTTTTGGTAACAGGTCTGCTCAATCAGAACAGATCCGAGGTTACACAACTATTAGATGTTACTTTTTGGATCCAAAAGATTTTGGGGATGGGGACTTTTCTCTATAAACCCACCTAGTTCTTGACTTGTAGACCTAAGTTAAATCATGAGAAAATCTGCACTTGGTCTGCACTATCGGCTAAGACTTTGGAAAAGATAGTCCCAGCCATTTTTGTTTTGGTGGTTGGTGGTGGGATGAGCAAAAACAATCAAGCAGTTTTTCATTGATAGTTGCAAAGTAGTTGTATGAAGGGATAAAGAAAATGCTAATGGGTAGTGTTTCATTTACTCTCCACCAAAAGGGAGAGTGGAGGAGAAGCAAGATGTCCTACTTGAGTGAAAAGAAGTTATGATGAGGCTAAATAGATTAAATCTATAGCAACATCTCCTATAAGATAGGATAGGAAGAGAATATTTACCCACAGCTGAGGGTGATCTGAATCTTGAGATGAAAATCGGAAAGGTTTTAACATCACAACTAAGCATCTCCTTCCATGTAAACCTCTATTGTCACCATTTTTAATAACCACAGAAATTACAAAACACACAGACACACACACACAACACATGATATGTGGGAAGGAAAGTTCATTAGGAGGTATGTAAAATATATATGAAAATAAATGAGAAACCACTGAGAACCAAAACTAGAGGATGTTCAAAATAAAATCTCTTGAGGCTAGGTTTTCTATGTAGACAGACTATAATATCAAATCACCAAGTTTACAATTCATACTAATTAATAATTATATAAAGAATAATGGCAGTGAGCTGGCAGAATCGTTAGTATGCTGGGCAAAATACTTAGTGACATTTCATCTGTCTTTATGTTCTGAGTTCAAATTCTGCTGAGGTTGACTTTGCTATTCATCCTGTTGGGATTGATAAAATAAGTATCAGTTGAATACTGAGGTCCTCAAAATTGCTGGCCTTGTGCCAGAATTTGAATCCAATCATATAAAGAATATATGCCAATTAAATAATTTTCCTTTCCTTATAATATCAATAAAACCTGAAAGGATAAAAGATGGAAGAAAACAGACCTATATAGGAAACTGAAAAAGCTCTAAACATAAAAAAATTATAGTAAAGTTAGTGGTAGTAGTGCTTATTGTGGCAGTGGTGGTGGTGATGGTAATTGATCTGCTTGAATCTAAGTTTCCATTGGTTTTTCACATTGCTGATACTAACTATTGGTTGCAATTCTTGACAGAAATGTTGCCATCATTTGGTGAGCCTTCAGTTGAAAGTCGTGAACAACAGAAGTTTCTTTTCAATTAATGGTAATCGAAAAGCAACTTCAAAAGAGGCTCAAAGAAATCAGAATTGCGATCAGAACTAATAAATATTGGAAAATGTTTATCAATAGAGCAGAAGACATGATCTAGAACTTTCTGCTTTTACTTCTTACTTGTTTCAGTCTTTGGACTACAGCCATACTGGAGCACTGCCTTGAAGGATTTATTTGAACAAATCAACATCAGTATTTTTTTTTCTTAAGCCTGATACTTGTTCTATCAAACACCTTTGCAGAGCCACTAAGTTATTGGAACATAAGCAAACAGCAGTTGTCAAGTGATCGTGGTGGGGGACAAACACAGAGACACACATAATAGTGTGTGTGTGTGTGTGTGTGTGTGTGCGCGTGCGTGTGTGTGTGTGCGTGCATGTGTGTGCAAGACCTCTTTCAATTTCTGTCTACCAAATCCACTCACAAGGCTTTGCTAGATCAGAGGTGGCAGAGAAAGTCATTTGCTCAAGGTGATATACAGTAAGGTTGAACATGAAACCAAGTTGATGTGAAATGAACCTTTTAACCACACAACCATGCCCGTTTGAAAGAAGACTGAAGAATTTTATTAACAGAAAGCTATATCAAGAATTCTTTTGAGAACAGTATCGATAAACGTACATTATTCAATAGTAACTTCAATGATACAATTACTGTAAAACAAATGAGACTCAATGGTGAGACACGAAATATGGCAAAAGAATAAAACACCCAACACTCTATAGATTTTGTGTATAAATACAGGTAAGTCTATGCTTTGTGAGGCAGTCTAATCATACTGAAACAACCCTGGAGCTGTCAATACATCTACCAAAGATCAAATTGACTCCCTGAGGTACAGCTTCATTTAATTTGGAGTTGTCTCCCTTGCTCTTATCGACTAATTGTCATAATCCTTTCTACAAAGCGGCACAAGGCCTGAAATTTCAGGGGAAGAGGAAAGTCAATTACATAGACCCTAGAACTTAACTGGTACTTATTTCATCGACCCCAAAAATATGAAAGGCAAAGTTGACCGTAACAGAATTTGAACTCAGATTGTGAAGATGGACAAAATGCTGTTAAGCATTTTGTTTGGTGTGCTAACAATTCTACCAGCTTACTGCCAAGAGTCATCATTAATGCTAATGATGTCTCTTTTCATTAAGAACGTAATTTTAGTTATTTATTTATTTTACTTATTTGGCTCAATACACTGAGGAAGTTTGCCTCCACTTAACTATTTGTTCTTCAAACACAGAGGATGCCATTGGGAAATTCTCTCATATTATAAAAATATCCTGGAGTTAATTCAGTCAACTATACCTCTTCTTTTATAAATGTTATAGAGAAAGTTTCTAGAAACTGTTGAATGATAGACTATAATTTTATGACAATACTTCACAATAACAACAGTCTCTATGACAAGACCACATCTCAAATGTTAGGATGTTCTTGATATAGAAATAAATTTCTTTGTATATGCTCAAATAATCAATAAAATTAAGAAACTAAGTAAAATCAATGAAGTATTTACCACAGAGGATGTAAAGCAAAATGGTTAGCTATTAAAAATCAGGTCTGAAAAGGTCTGAACATTTTCTCTCTTATGTGCATATGCGTGTGTATGTGCATGTGCAGGACTGTCTTAGCAGGAAAATCAATGCACTTGGCCCTGTAATATTTTTTATTGATAGCAAGCCACAAAATACATAGATCAGATTTGAGACCCTGAACCTGTGAGGTCTCTGGTCAACTGCTCAGTGTGCCTAAGCCTTAAGTTGGCCCCATGTATGTGTATGTGAGTGTGCTTGTGCTCCTGTGTGCATGCATGCACATGTGTGTGTATATGTTGGTTCTGATGAATATTCATCATCTGAATCACATTCTGCTAATTGAATTAGTATGTTAGTGGCTGAATATTCCACAGAGCCTTAATATAATTCTCAGACAGAATCAATAAGACACGGTGTGATAAGTCTGTACCTTTGAATTATAGTTATAATCCATCTGATAGGCTTCTGCACAGATTTTGTCAACTAAATTTTACTCTCAAGACTTGGGTTGACCTAAGATTGTGGTAAAAGACACCTGCCTGCCCAAAATGTCATGCAGTGATTCAAACCCAAGACCTTGTGATTATAAAGCAAACTTCTTAACCATTTGTCCATGATGCACTATTTAATATATGAGCAGGTGCTGAAAAGTTCCTGGTTTTGGATAAAAGAAAATAGAAGGGGGATCAGTTAATTATAATTCCATTCAACATATTCCCCTGTCAGATTCACATACTTATTGCAGTGATCCTTCAGTTTTTTAAGCCCTATAAAAGAACTTGGAAGGTTGGGCCTCTAGTCAGGCCTTTCATGATACCCTTAAAGCTAGGAACTTTTCAACACCCCCTTGTATATCTTATTTTACTACAAAATCTAGAGTAAGAAGTCAACCTTTTAAGCTAATGGAATGGTTCTGAGTCTAATTTAAATTTTATGGTTTAAGATCAGATCTAACATTTACAATTACATACATAAGTATAAAAAAAATGTAGTTTTTTCTTGTTCCTAAAGAAACAACAAAGATAATATTTAACTGGAATGCACAGTATAAAAAAACTGGAGCAAAGCACTGTGTGTTCTTCAGTACTAAATAACAGTTCTATTGTGGTATCATGATAAAAAGCCCAATACTAATTTTCTGCAACAATTGTCATGCTAGAAAAAGTCTCCACCAAAATTAACGAAACAAATTTTTTTTGTTTACTGAATGGATAACAGAGACAAAAATATAAGCAGTAAATCTTGTCTGCAAGTCAGACTACATTGCCATTCTTTGGTAATATATCAAGGATTTATTATCATGAAAGTCAAGCATCACTGGAGAAATCACCCAGCCTCTAAAATGGGTAATTTTTAAGTAAACAAGAAAGGACAAAAAGTAACATCTAAAGATCTAAATTACCAAGACACACCCTTATAAGAATAATGCATGGATTGAGGACAAAATGAAACAGAAAAGTGTATTAATATGTAATATTTTCTTATCTCTATTTTATCCTGGTTTAGATCTTAACAGAATCAAACAGAATAGAATTATAACATAAGAGAGCAAGACACAGTTAATAAGGCTTTTACTGAAGTCTATTTTTGACCAAACTTGAAGCAAGTCATGTGTAGACAGGCTTGGTTCACTTACATATAAGATATTGTTTAAACCGTTACATCATTTTTATCCAGGGTTCTTATTATAGAAAATTACAAGACCATTCTATTATGATTATTATTTCTTGAGAGATTAGCAATTTTTTAATATTTTATAACCAAATAAAGCTGTGAGCTGGTAGAATTGTTACTGCACTGGGGAAAATGTTTAGTGGTATTTTGTTTGTCTTTATGTTCTGAATTCAAATTCTGCTGAGGTCAACTTTCATTCTTCTGGGGTGGATAAAACAAGTACCAGCTGAGTTCTGGGATTGAGGTAATTGGCTTACCCCCTCTCTTGAAATTGATGGCGTTGTGTAAAAACTTGAAACCAATATTTTATAACTAAATGGTGGTAAATATAGCAGAGATAGAAGAGCAGTATTACTTTGCCATAACACTTCACTTTCCTGATTTCAAATCCTGCAGTGGTTGACTTTGTGTTCCTTTTTTATGAGAACTGGAAAAATTTAATTGATTAATACCCATGTGTCATAAAACATTTTCTTGTGCAGAATAAAAAAACTTTTACATATATATATATATATATATGTAACA
>NC_068981.1:55493404-55499241 GCF_001194135.2 Octopus bimaculoides | reverse complement strand
TATATATATATATATATATATATATATATATATATATATATATATATGTATATATATATATATGTATGTATGTTTTAGTCATTAGACTGTGGCCATGCTAGGGCACAACCATGGCAGGTTTAGTTGAGCAAATCAACACTGGTTATCCTATTCTTTTTGCAGAGTACAAATTTATTTTTGTTGAATGTAATGACTATGTAGCTAATAAAATGATGGTGTAGTGTATGTAGGTTGAAGGTTATTTGTATGTTTACGAGATCTGCCAAATGCGAGCTTTCTTTTCAGATGCATAATGCTGCTGTCCCCTATTTCAGGGTCTTACTGGACCACACCTTCCACACCCTCAGAGTTGGCACACTTAATGTTCGCACATTGAAAGGTCGGTTTGGTGAGATTGTTGAGATGCTTGAACAAAGATGTGTAGATTTGTGCTGCATCCAAAAGGTAAGGTGGAGAGGAAATTCTGTTAGGTTCCTCACAGGAAAAGAACATAGATATAAGATTTTCTGGGTAGGGAACAATGAAGCGGGGGGAGGGATGTGAGTATACTCCTTGTGGAGAAATGAGTTGATAAGGTAATCAAGGTAGCCAGAGTCAGTGATAGAAAATTTAAGCTTAAACTAGTGCTGCAACATGGATTAACAATCATTATCTCAGCCTTTGCCCTTCAGCCATGTCCTAACAGTAGAGGGAACTTGCGGAAGAGGTAGACCCAGGAAGACATGGGATGAGGTGGTGAAGCATGACTTTCAAACGTTGGGTGTTACAGAGGCAATGACAAGTGAGTGAGACCTTTGGAGATATGCTGTGTTTGAGAAGACCTGTCAAGCCAAATGAGATCGCAGGCCGATGCCAGTGTCACATAACTGGCCTGTTTAAAAGCACCCTTCAATTGTTGGGCAATATATTGTACTTGAGAAAACTTGTTGAATGAAGTGAAATCATAGTTGTGCCACCTGACTGGCACCTGTGCCAGTGGCATGTAAAAAGCACCATTTGAGCATGGCCAATGCCAGTGCCAGTGACACGTAAAAAGCACCATCTGAGCGTAGTTGATGCCAGTGCCTCCTGTGCTGGTGGCATGTAAAAAGCACTATTTAAGCCTGGTCGATGCCAGTGCTGCCTGACTGGACTCCATGCCAGTAGAACGTAAAGAGCACCCACTACACTCTCAGAGTGGATGATGTTAGGTAGGGCATCCAGCTGTAGAAACCTTGCCAGATCAGGTTGGAGCCCAATGCAGCCTCCTGACTTGCCAGTCCTCAGTCAAACCGTCCAACCCATGCCAGCATGGAAAACAGATGTTAAACAATAGTGATGATGATGATGGTGATGATGATATACAAGAATGTTATTGACAATGACTGTGAAGTTCTGGCCAGCTAAGCCATCATCTGATGCTGGCTGAGCTGGCCAAAACACTGAAGTCACTGTCAACAACATTCTTGTGTAAGAAAATTAAATATATTCCACTGTCTCTCTTCCTCTTGCTCTATCCCTCAGACTGATTAACTATGTATCTCCTCTACAGCAAGATACCTATTTCTGTCTCTGTCACACTGTAACTTTCATCATCTGGCACAAGATCACCTCCTCCAATGTCACATCCCCTCTCAAAAGATCTTTGTTTTGCAAGATACTTGGTGACCCTGCCAGTGCTGGTGCCATGTAAAAAAGCACTCAGTCCACTCTGTGGTGTAGTTAGTGTTAGGAAGGGCATCCAGCTGTAAAAAACATGCGATAAAAACAGTGTGCAGACCTCTGCCTAGCCAGCTCCTGTCAAAACTGTCCAACCCATGCCAGCATGGAAAGTAAACGTTAAACGATGATGATGATGATGGTGCTCCAGCATGACCACAGACACATGGCTGAAACGAGTAAATCCATGATACTGAAATCCATGCACAATACTTTAGTTACCTTGAGGCTTTAGTAGAAGACATTTAGCTAAAGCACCATACAGTGGAACAGAACCCGGAACCATGCAGTTGGGAAGCAAACTTCTTACCACATAGCCACACCTGCACCTATATTTACTAACAATATTCTCTTTATGCTCTTACATATTTCAATTAGGATTGGTTTGGAGGAGCGATTAGCCATATAAAAGGCACAAACTTGGTATACAAAACACTGCCAAAGTTACTATACATTATATTGACATGTATTCACATTTGTGAATAAGAACGAAGAAGACTGGGGAAGAGAGAAAGAAGAAAGCATAAGGAAGTTGAGGAGGAGGAAGAGGCAGAGGAAGAGGCAGAGGTTGAGGAAGAAAAGGTGGAGGCGGAAAAGGAAAAAAGAAGATGATGAGGGCTTAGAAAGATGATGAAAATAGAAAACAGGAAGAACTATACTAAAATCAATGCCAACATGTGTAATTTTGTATAACAACCCAACCTTACTATAATGGGAAAGGAAATGCAGAATGGTTAACAAAATAAGTAAGGGTTACAGAATATTAGAATTGTACTTTGCTGCAGGTGCAAGATCTGTATTGTTACAATAAGACTCCTGGTAAGCAGAATCTGCAATGCCAATTGGATTCACACTTGAGTTGCTTCCTTTCAATTTTTAATTGCTTCTCATAACTGTAATATCAAACCACAGACATAGTTTGGTGAAAGATAGGTTCCATTAATTTGATTTCTTGATGACATAACTTAATTATGGGTTATTTTTTTATTTTTGAAATACCATGTGACCAAAGGACCAACGGAGAGCTTAAACTTTGTATTCTATTACTAACACTTTATTATGTCCATCACATATTAACTCTCAAAGAGAATAGCCTATCCAGATATTTAATAAATACAACATGACAGAAACAAAAGGGAAATTGACAGATATCTCAGCTTGCAGTGTGTAATTCAACTCTTCTCAGAGGTAAGATTTGAAGAATGATGAAAGTATCCCAAAGCTAGTTTGCTTCAGTTAATCTATATGGACACAAAATCTACAGTAGTATCACTACAGCTTCTATGTGCCTACTTTTCATGAAGTGTTAACATTACTAGAACTCATGTGTGCATGCACAAACACACAGACACAGTGGATTATTGGAATGACTTCTATTACAATCACAAGGTCTTGAGTTCAATCCCACTGCTAGGCATCTTTTTACTTCTACCAATAACTTGAAAAATACTTTGAGAGTGAAACTGTGTAGATGAGACTGTGGCATCCCATCAGCTGGATTGCATCTGTACTTTACAGGCCTTGCAGCACTGTGTCCACAATAAGTCTGCTTGAGAATTATGTTGTGGGGATAAATATGTGTGGAATCATCATCATCATCATCATCATTTAACGTCCATTGTCCATGCTGGTATGGGTTGGACAGTTCGACTGGGTTGCCATGCTGGAAAACTGCGCCAGGCTCCAGTCTGATTTGGCATGGTTTTCTACAGCTGGATGCTCTTCCTAACACCAACCACTCTAAAAGTGTAATAGGTGCTTTTACATGCCATCAGCACTGGTGCCATTTGTGTGACACTAGTATTTGCCATGACAGCAATTTTGCTTGGCTTGTTGGGTCTTCTTTTCAAGCAAAACATAATGTCAAAAATCTTGGTCATTGCTTCCATGAGGCCCAACACTAGAAAGGAACTCAGCCACTTGGCCTAAAAATAATAATAAAAACTGGCAATCTGTTAGCTATGATAAGTGTTCCAGTTGATCTGATTCATGGAACATCCTGCTTATGAAATTAACATGCAAATAGCTGAGTATGCCATAGACATGCATACCCTTAACATAGTTCTCAGGGAGATTCAACATGATGCAGAATATGACAAGGCTGGCCCTTTGAAATACAGGTACTATTCATTTTTTGCCAGTTGAGTGAACTGGAGCAACATGAAATAAAGTGTCTAACTTAAGGACACAATGTGCTACTGGGAATTGAACTCATGACCTTATGATCATGAGTTGAATACCCTAACCACTAAGTCATGTACCTTCACATGTGTGGAATTATACAACTACTTAACCTGATAATTCAATGAGAGGTATTTCTGTTAATCAAACAGCTGAATACTCTTTATCAAAAGAAATGGAAATGGCATTAATGATAGGATGGACGTTTTATAGTAAATAGTTTGATCCTACATTCTTCTGGGTTCAGATCTTGCTGGGGTCAACTTTGCCTTTTTCCAGGGTTAATGAAATGAGTATTTATAATATACTGGAATTGATTCAAACAACTATAGTTTTGCCAACAAAGTAAGTGATACATCTGTCTAATCATAGAAGAATTTAATATATTTTATAATTGAATAATTCCCTACTGAGAGCTAAATATTTGTAGTAGAATACAGATTTGAAAATGTTAGAAATATACTGTAACAATTGTCTGTCTGTCTGTCTGCCTGCCTCTGTGTGCGTGTGTATGTGCAATGTTAACTGAAATGAAATGTGGAGCAGAGGTGAGCTAAGGAAGTGGCTGGGCATTAAAAGTGTCAGCTGACGAATGCAAAAGAAATGACTATGCTCCTGCAAACATGTGATGTGAATGGATGATGTATTGCTGAGTGAAAATATGCCATGCACTTATGATAGAAGATACTTCTGTAAGATAGAAACTAAAGATGATGAGGAAGAAAATGAGAAAGTAAGTTTTCAGAATGTTTGGTCACACAAATAAGACAAAAGGCCTAAATAAGAAGCAATGTGCTGCACAGTCAACCTAACCGTGCCATTAGAGAGAAATGAACATCAAGGATGATAAGGACAGTGATGTGATAATAATTCCTGCTTCCGATTTATGTAGAACAATCAGCAATTTCAAAGTGGGGATGGGTAGATGATGCTTGATTGGCACTTTATTTTATCAGCCTCCACCCCACCATCACCTGAGGGTTTTTAAAGGCAAAGTTGACCTTGGCAGAATTTGAGATCAGGACATAAAGAGCTGATGATGATGATGATGATGATGGTGATAATGATGATGATGATGATGATGATGATAAAACTAATAATCTTTTCTACTACAGGTACAAAGCTTGCAATTTTACATCAACCCTAGTGCTCAAATGGTACTTATTTCATAGACTCCAAAAAGATGAAAGGTAAAGTTGATCTCAGTGGAATTTGAACTCAGAATGTAAAGATGAATAGAATGTTACTAAGCATGATGATGATGATGATGATGATGATGATGATAACAATAAGTACCAGTTGATCACAAGGTTCAATGTAATCAACTAGCCTCCCCTCCTCCAAAATTTCAGGCCTTGTGTCTGTTGCAGAAAGAATTATTATTATTATTATTATTCAGTAGTTTTATTTTTATAATGTGCTTTCACTTCACTACCGAGCGCAGCTCTGTGTGCCTTGGGTATGTGCTGTGGTTTGCTGTGATGCTCTTATAGTTACTGTATTGAAAGAGTTTTGCGTAGGATGTGTGCAGTGCCCAGTAGTGCAATTTTCTGTATGTTATATATATTTGTAAGTCCTGGTGTTTTTGTTATGTATTTGTCTGAATATTTTTTATCATACCTAAGGTGCCTACTATGATAGGAATTGATAAGGGTACACCAGGCAATGCATCACAACCATATGTGTGCAAAATGGTGATCTCATATCAAGATAAACAGTACATGACCTTGCAGATGGGGCCCAGTTAGAATTATCTTCAGGTCGAGTAGCCCATCCCGCTCAAAAGGTCCCTGAATAAGGTTTGTTTAAGGATGTTGAGCAAAACACCCATATTTCCAAAGGTGAATTATTCAAACCCCAAAGAATTCCTCTCAACACATGCTCCCCCATTACTTCTGCTAATGATCAGAGATGCACATATCGTCAGCCACCAAGGGACATACTCAACTGGTTATGGT
>NC_068981.1:55488477-55492827 GCF_001194135.2 Octopus bimaculoides | reverse complement strand
GATCTTTGACAACTATATCTGGTCTATTTGCCTTAATTTCTCTATCTGTGTGTATTGGCATATCCCAGAGTATGGTTGCTTTCTCGTTTTCTGTGACCTTTTCTGGCGTGTGTTTATACCATCTTTTTTCTGTTGTTATTCCATAGTGTTGGCATAGCTTCCAGTGTATATAGGTCCCAGCTCTGTCGTGTCTGTGAATATATTCCTTCTTAGCCAGGACTGGGCAGCCAGAGATAATATGATTTATTGTTTCTTGTCCATCTCCACATATTCTACAGTTACTTGTTATGTTTCTTTTCATTATATGTTTTTGGTAATTTCTGGTGGGGAGGCTTTGGTCTTGTGCAGCGAGATGGCAGAATTGTTAGTGCGCTGAATGAAATGCTTAGTGGGATTTCGCCCATCGCTATGTTCTGAGTTCAAATTCCGCTGAGGTCAACTTTACTTTTAATCCTTTTGGTGTTGATAAAATAAGTATCAGCTGAACACTGAGATTGATGTAATCAACTCATCCCCTCCCCCAAAAGTGTTACCCTTGTGACAAAATTTGAAACCATCATTATTATTATTATTATTATTATTATTATTATTATTATTATTATTATAATGAAAACTCACAACTTATTTTGCTGGGTATGATGGGAAGTGTCAGCTGTCCATAGCCAGCAGACTAAGGTGACACTTATTTACTGGTTATGCTTCAAGAACCCTGTGAAGAATTCTTGCACTTCCAAGCAGTGCTGATTTTGGTAGGTGTTCTACTTTCACACTTGCACTGATCTTCTTTGGCCATGTTGGTAGTTGAGTGCTGATACTTCCAAGTGCACCAATTACTATTGATACCATGTCTACTCTCTTCATTAACCACAACCTTCGTTATTTTCCACTTCAAATCATCATAATTAATTTTTTCTTCTTTCACACTGATCCTGTTGTCACAGAGGCATGCTATGTCGATTATCACACATGTTCTTTCTTGCTATGTCGAAGGATTACCTAGTTTCAGAAGTTTACAATAAGGAAAAAATTGTCATGTGTTAGGTGTTTACTAAGCAGCACATATCATTAGCAGTACAAACTGCTACATACAGATCCCATAACCTTATAGCATCTAGAATCTGGTTTCAACTTTTGTTGCAAGCTTTCCAAGAAGGCATGAATGTCAAAACTTCTATTTTTTTCTTTCCAAGAAGGCAATGGAGCTAATACCCTATTGATAAATACATATCTGATCAGCAAAGATTAAGCAATTCGGTTTATTGAACTCCTGTGTAAGATAAATTCTATTTCCCCTTCTGTTTTATAACATAAATGTATACCAGTACTGTAGAGAAATTAGTAAATCCCAAATGTTTGAGATTAATGAGTAGCAACTATAATGATGACAGTAATGATTTAGTAGTTTCATGTATTCCAGATAACTCTAAACAAACAACTGAATGAAAGAAGCAGATTGTGTGAAAAGATACATATCTTGCTAGTTCTGTTATTTACTGTTACTCTCCATGGATGTAATTAGAACAGTTATATAAATCACATTTTTCTTCAATATACGGGAAGTGGAGCCCTGCATTTTCTTAGTCTCCAAGACATTTATGACTTCAGTATTTCCTGCATATACAGTCATAATGTTATTTTATTTAGCTTCCTTCCAGCACTGTAGGAAGTTTTTTCATCTTGCTTTCATAACACAAAATATATATTTGCTTTCTTTTTGGGAAACACATTTGTTTTTATTACTTAAATTCTTTCATAAAACTTGTGGATGTACAAGAAAAGTAATGAAGCAAAAAATATTGATGTATAACAAAAAACCCATAACAGCTACAATAGAAACTGACTTACTAAGTCAAACAGAAATGATAGTAAATCATATGCTACTCTATTAATGATGCTATTTGATCCAAACAAGGAGACCACACAACAATCAAAATAATAAATATTTTAACTGTGCGATGAAGTTTACTTTACAATAATGTGGTTCCAGTTTATTTTCCACTGTGGTATAACCATGAGTTAAGCAATACTTTGTGAGTAGAAACTCCAGTAGTGATGGGAAGGAACTAAATGCAAAAATAAAGCAAGTGTAAATACAGGAAATAACAACTACATAGAAGCTCTCTTATTTGCCCATGTATCAATAGGAATATGGGCAAATGAAAGAGCTCCTATGTGGTCATCTGACATACTGGAAATAGCAGTCAAATCTCCTTCAAGTCACACCTACCATCTTAAAAAAGGAGAGACACATTGAATCATGTGGTACACTATACTTTGGAGAACAAAGGATGGTCATGGCTGGAATGCCTTTTGTCATAAGTCTACTTAATCAGGGCTGCCTGATAGCAGGAGGGTGAAAGAGCAACAATATTAATAAGAACATTAGCTTCACATCTTCAGTGAGTCCCAAGGAAAGAAAAACAAAAAAAGATTCTTGTGTACCAAAAAACTTTTGTGCCTACCTTTCTTGTGGTCATTGACAAACTGGGTGAGAGAGAGAGAGAGAGAGAGAGAGAGAGAGAGAGAGAGAGAGAGAGAGAGAGAGAGAGAGAGAGAGATATGGCAAGCATTAACTGCAACCCTACACAGATGTGCTTGAGTAGAGTCTAGCTAAAGCCTGACATTGATATGACAAAAAGAGTTATGGAGGTGTTACACTTCTTAGCAAAATATTTTGTGTAATTAGTTTATCTCAAATTAGATAACTAGAATCAAATGTGTACAACATACACATTGCATATGTTATGTGACCCAAATTACATGTGCAAAGTATATGTTATACACATAAAAAGGGGGCAATTAAGTACCCCTTCTCCTCAAAGACAATAAATGCTTGATCTTCTCTGCATAGCTCTCTGTTCCAAATTTAGTTGTGTATATTAGTTTCTTTCTACACTTTTAAAAACTACATTGCAATTAGTATTTCTATTTGGTTTTCCTTAGAATACAAATCTTGCACTGTACATTAATAACAACAACTATTGGTGCAGGTGTGGCTGTGCAGTTAAGAAGTTTGTTTCCTAACCATGTCGTTTTGAGTTCAGTCCCATTGCATGACACCTTGGGCAAGTGTTTTCAATTAAAGCCCCAAGCTGACCAAAGCCTTGTGAGTGAATTTGGTAGATGGTAACTGAAAAGAAACCTGTCATATATATATGTGTGTGTGTCTATATTTGTGTGTGTGTGTGTGTGTGTGTGTATGTATGTGTATGTGTGTATACCCTTATATCTTGACATCATGTGATGGTTGTAAACAAGCATCATTGACATACAAGCAATGCTGTTCATTTCAAGTCATCCATGAAAAACATGTGGCAATGAGTATTACCTTGCTTGGAACTAGGTGAGGGTTGGTGAAAGGAAGAGCATCTAGCTATACAAAATCTGCCTCAACAAATTCCATCTAACTAATACAAGCATGGAAGAGTTTAGACTTTAAATGATGATGATGTTAAATTTGTAGCGTTGTTTTAGGAAGGGCATCCAGCCATACAAACCATGCCAAATCAGACTGGAACCTGGTGCAGCTCTCTGGCTTACCAATCCTAGTCAAACCATCTAACCCATGCCAGCATGGAAAGCAAATAATAAATGATGATATATCATTATCATCATGCATTATGCTTATCTCTTCCTTCCTGCTCCTGCTCCACTCCCCTTCCAACTGTATCATTGCTATCCTGCCCCTCCCTCCACATACCTGGATTTCACCAGTTACTTCATTTCCCACTTCCCTCACCTTTTTACACTTTTGTGAACTCCCTACTCATGCACTCAAGACAATTCTCTGCCATTCCATTTATTTTCACATCCTTGTACCTTGAAAGTATGCCCTGGCACACCACCACCATCTCTCTCACTCTCTCTCCTTCTGACTGGGGTAACCAAGTATTTCCACTACAGCAAAAGACACCTGTTTCTGTCCTTCTGTTAAAAACCATCTCCTACAATAGCACTCCTCCTCAAAGGACCTTTGTCTTGCAAGTTACTCTTACTGACCTCACCAGTGCTAATACCACATTAAAAGCACCCAGTTCACTCTGTAAATTGTTCGGTGTTAGGAAAGGCATCCAGCTGTAAAAACCTTGCCAGTGTTGGTTCCACATAAAAAGGACCCAGTCCACTCCGTAAAGTGGTTAATGTTAGGAAGGGCATCCAGCCTTAAAAACCATGCCAAATCAGACAGTGGATTTTGGCACAATCCTCCAGCTGACCAACCCCTGTCAAATCATCAAACCCATGCCAACATGGAAGATAGGACTTTCAATGATGATGATGACGATGATGATGATGATGATGATATATATATACATACATATATAAATATATATACATACATATATATATATA
>NC_068981.1:55485636-55488396 GCF_001194135.2 Octopus bimaculoides | reverse complement strand
AACAGTAACATCCACCCCTAGGGGTCAGCCACACTTAAGTGGCAATATACTACACTTTATCGTGCAGTTACTGTTAATACTTCATTTAGAGAATTAACATTGCTTATATATATATATATATATATATATATCACATCTGTATACTTGGCTTGACTGGAACCCTCTAACTTAGCTAATATTAGTTCTTTTCAACAAAATTAACTGATGTGAAAAATTCTGTGTGCTTTAGATAAAGATAATACATAGTAAAGATTCCTGTATCTATCAGATTATTCATTGAATTCCTTCCCTCTCTTTAATGTTGATTATCTAACAGAAGCACTATGGTCTCAAAGTTTTGAGAGAGGTATCATAGCTGAAGTAGCTTCAAACAGAAATCAAAAATGGTTCATAGATTTTTACTTTGTAGCAGCTTACATCTCACTATATTATGCTTACTACACCACCCACAAAATAATTTGAAATGATTGGTTTCATTTGAAAAGTTCTCACTATTCTGTTACATTTTATAATGTTGTTTCTCACTAATTATCTGGTAAAATTCTAATCACTTTAGATAAATAGTATTTATATGGATATTTATATAACATGTACAGATTTTTCAAGTGAGCTTTTTCCAAAGGAAGTAGATAATAATAAGAAGAGCAAAAACTTTTCCTATCATAAGTTTAGCGATTAATTTTTGGTAAGTCTGGTTAGTGGCGATAAGACATGGATCTATTTTAGGAATTAGGCTGAAACTGGAATGAAAGTAATGAGAGTCAAAGAATTATTCAACCTCACAAGAAATCTATACCTTTATTGATAAGATAATGTTTATATTTTCATTTTTAGAGGTGGGAATAGCTGATAAAATTTTGGTGAGTTAGCTATATATTTGTAATAAAATTATATTTATACAAAAATATTAAAAAGTTCCAGCAATTTCATGTACTGCATCAAAATTCTATGAAATGAATGCCATATATATTTATATATGTATAAACTGGCTCTTGTTTATTTCACTTGATTTACTTGTTAAGCACATTGTTTATTGTTATCTTGAGTAAATGTGCTTAAGCCAATAGTAGACTTGAACCTAACCAAAACAAAAACAAACCATCTGATATGTAAACTTTCAAACACCAACAATTTATAACCTTTGATCTTCCACAGATCTAAATCACCTTTCTATTATTTCTACTTCACTACAACAATTTTTTCACCTCACCTTTGAAATTATTGATTACACAGCAACTTCATCTGAAGTGCCATCCCATTCAGACTCCATGCTAAATACTTCTTTTTTACAGAATCTTTCTATCCTCCAAGTACATCCCTTATATGTTTCCTTAAGTTTCATATTTCAATGATTCAAATTAAACATTAATCATATTAAATCCATTTAATTACGCTAATCTTAATCTAAGGGTATCCCAAAAGCAAGCAGCAGTAAACTCTTGACTCCACAAAGAAATAAAAAGAACAAAACTAATTGACAGTGCATGAAAAGCTGAATTTAGCTTTCTCTTAGGGTATCATCCCATGGATAAATATTTTAAAATAATTTGAAAATAAAAGTTTTAAAAAAGTATATATTGTCAAGAAACAAAATCAACTTTTAAATGAATATTTAATTAGTGGTTAATGCTTACAGGAGGTGAATTGGTAGAGTTATTAGAGCAGTGAATAGAATTCTTGTTGTAACCCTCTGTGCACCTAGTTCAAATCCTACTGAGGCCAACTTTGCCTGTTATCCTTTGATAAAAATGTAGCAATCCAGGGCAGTGGATACCTGTTTCAATTCTATTCTGACAGCAATGCCTGTGATGACACTGGTGTCAAGCTGTATCAGTACAATTTAGTGGCCTTTCCTTTGGATAAATACCAGTGACATGGAGAGGAGAGACTGGACTTGCATACATGGGCAAATGTTTAGATATCTTCAACAAGATATCTTTCCATTGTGTACAGATGCATGGTCAACACTAACCAATAGAAGTCTCTTCATTGCTTACAACAATTGAAAACAAGGTGCAATATTAAATTAAAACTGAAAAATGACTCACTTCTTTTAAAGCAGTTCTAAAATACTTTGTTATTTGTAGTAACTAGAGGAGAGATTCATCTCATTATTATTAAACAACTCATTTATGAAAGACTCACGGACCAAGTCCCTGCATTGGTACAAAAATTTATAATTCATCACAGGTGTCCAGCAATATTCCAGGTAAGACAGTTTACTTTCAACTCTTTACTTAGCTGTAAGTATTTATCATAGAGAGTTACAGCTTACTGGCAGAGTAGCAAAATGAATATGTGGATATGGTATTGCACAGCCAAGTCATTTACATCCATTGTAGGCATTCTATATTCCTCCAGTAACCTACATGTCAAAAATAGATACCAGGTTGTCTGAGAATATTATTGGAGATAGACAAGCATCCTATCCAGCACAGATTTAGTTCACATTTCCTGAACATCTGGAAACTGGAGATAAGCATTCACCTTTAGGAACCTTATAGAACTTCAAAACATTTACATTTTTATACACAGTTCATTGTCCTGGGCTGTACAATTTATGAATAGCTCTTGGGAATGAAGAGCTGAGTTCAAATCCTGTGACAAACAAAACTTATAACAACAGCCTGCCTGGCAGTCCATTCCAATAAAAGAGATAGGTCTAAAGTGGGTAACATTATAAATGCTGTAATATGCACAGGGTAAAATATATAACATTATCTGCAGTGAAATATATATATATATATATATATATATATA
>NC_068981.1:55482169-55485586 GCF_001194135.2 Octopus bimaculoides | reverse complement strand
GGTTCAAGTTGATCCGATCAACGGAACAGCCTGCTCATGAAATTAACGTGCAAGTGGCTGAGCACTCCACAGACACGTGTACCCTTAACGTAGTTCTCGGGGATATTCAGCGTGACACAGTGTGACAAGGCTGACCCTTTGAATTACAGGCACAACAGAAACAGGAAGTAAGAGTGAGAGAAAGTTGTGGTGAAAGAGTACAGCAGGGTTCGCCACCATCCCCTGCCGGAGCCTCATGGAGCTTTAGACGTTTTTGCTCAATAAACACTCACAACGCCCAATTTATAAAAGCTTTCCCAATTACATGGTTCCAGATTCATTCTTACTGTATGACCGTTTGAGCAAGTGTCTTATACTATAGCCTCAGGCCAATCAAAGCCTTATGAGTGGATTTAGTGGACAGAAACTGAAAGAAGCCCATCGTAGAGAACAACTTCTGCCACATTCCAGAGAGAAAAACTAGAAGTAGTTGATAGCTTTCGTTACCGAGATGACCAAGTCAGTAGCGGGAGAGGGTGCACTGAAAGTGTAGCTGCTAGAATAAGAATATCCCAGGTAAAGTTCAGAGAGCTCTTACTGCTGCTGGTAACAAAGGGCCTCTCGCTTAGAGCAAAAGGCAGACTGTATGACACGTGTACGAACAGCCATGCTACATAGCAGTGAAACATGGGCCGTGACTGCTGAGGACATGCATAAACTTGCAAGGAATAAAGCTAGTATGCTCCGCTGGAAGTGTAATGTTAGTGTGCATACATGACAGAGTGTAAGCACCCTGAGAGAAAAGCTGGACATAAGAAGCATCAGATGTGGTGTGCAAGAGAGACGACTGCGCTGGTATGGTCATGTGTTGTGTATGGATAAGGACAGCTGTGTGAGAAAGTGTCATACCCCAGCAGTAGAGGGAACTTGTGGAAGAGGTAGACCCAGGAAAACCTGGGATGAGGTGGTGAAGCACGACCTTCGAACATTTGGTCTCATGGAGACAATGACACGTGACCGAGACCTTTGGAGATATGCTGTGCTTGAGAAGATCTCGCAAGCCAAGTGAGACTGTAACTGTGGCCTATGGCAGTGCAGCATAACCGGCCCGTTTAAGAGTACCCTTCAGTCAATGGGCAAGAAACTGTGCTTGCGAAGACCTGTTGAGTCAAGTGAAGTCACTGTTGTGGCTGATGACACTACCGCTGTATTGGTACTTGTGCCGGTGCCACGTAAAAAGCACCATTCGAGCATGGTCGATGCCAGTGCCAGCTGACTGGCCCTGTGCCAGTGGAACGTAAAAAGCACCATTCGAGTGTGGTTGTTGCCAGTTCCACCTGACTGGCTCCTGTACCAGCGGCACGTGAAAAGCACCATTCAAGCGTGGTCGATGCCAGTACTGCCTGACAGGCCCTCGTGCCAGTGGCACATAAAAAGCACCCGGTACACTCATGGAGTGGTTAGCGTTAGGAAGGGCATCCAACTGTAGAAACTTTGCCAGAGCAGATTGGAGCCTAGTGCAGCGTACTGGCTTGCCAGCTCTCAGTCAAACCATCCAACCCATGCTAGCATGGAAAGCAGGCATTAAACGATGACGATGACAATGATGATGTGTGTGTGTGTTTTCCCCCACCACTGCTTGACAACTGATGTTGGTTTGTTTACCTCTCAGTAATATAGTGGTTCAGTAAAAGAGACTAAAAAAATAAGTACTGGGATTGATTTGTTCAATGAAAATTCTTCAAGTTGGTACTCCAGTATTGTTGCAGTCCAATAACTGAAACAAGTAAACAATAAAAGATAAGATGCCAAAATTAGTTGCCATCTTCAGTCTTTTGATATCTAAGATACAACCTGCTCATCAAAACAACAGATCATTTACCTCCTTAAAGAACAAAAAAATTAAAAAATGAATAGAACAAATGAATGATATTCTTCTATGGACAAAAATAAAATAAAATAAAATTAAGATAAATGAAATTTCTTTCACTTGTTTGGAGTGAAGGAAGGTGCATTGCTTATGGCCTTCACAGGTCTTCCTAGACTAGTGAAGTTGATGATATTAATGTTCTTGAACCACTGTAAATCAACACCTGAGGTAAAAACATGAGTAGGGAAGGAATTCAATAAGGGTGATGTTCTAGAAAAGGACTAAGTGTAGTGACTACTGTGGTGGGTCTAAAACGGTAGTAGGGGTAAAATAATGGTGATAAGAGGTGGAGAGATGAATGGGTCAGGACTACTTAGGTGCAGGTGGCATGAACACAACCAGCTCCAAGGAACAGAGACCATTATAGCTGCAGTAGAAAAGGCAGAGAAAGGGGATACAGCTAACTTCATGTTACTTCCAGTGTCAACAAAATTTCCAACAGACCTTCGAACTCAGATGTAATTAATATATTTAATCTAATTATCTTCAGACATATTTTATTAACATCATTTTGACAAGTTCACAATATTTTTTTGTTTTTATGATGAGAGACAAAATATTGTTTCTAATGTAGGCATAAGGCTTGAAATTTGGTGGGAGTATATGACTAGTACTTTATTTTTATTAACCCCTGAGGGATGAAAAGTAAAGTTGGGTAAGTTGGGGCTTATCCATGATGTGTACTCACAGCTATCCATATGCCTAGATGAGATTTGTCACCGTGATACATAAGAAACAGTGAATAAAGCATGCATTTGTATTGTGAACAGCCGCACAACCATCTGGCTGGCTACATGTAGATGCCATTGATAAGGCCCAAATTGGCTGAAATACATCTGGTGTTCTTACTAGCTGCTGTTGGCATGATTTTCACCTCCCTCTGATATATATTATGTTTTTAAATACAGTGCATCCACAAGAGATGCTATTTCTGGAAGAATATCACATTAACTTGCCTTTCAAAAATGTACTTTAGTATGGATATGATATACATCATATAATATACTGCATATAAACTTTGTCACACTGACATATTTTGTTTTTAAACACATATCCCTAAGAGATGTTATCTCTGGAAGAATATTGCAGTAACTTGCCTTTCAATGATGTATTTACATTAAGTATTAAACATAGATGCATATAAAGGATAATATACAACATTTATAGGCGAAATTTTAAATGTCCTGCTGCACTAAATAACAGAACAATTTTCTAGTATAGATTAAAAATAGCATATGTAAAAGGACATTTCAAATATCTAGATATATTGACATTATTAAAAGGTCAGTAATTAGTTCCAGCAACTTCCAGTAATTATCCTCACCATTCACTTTTACAATAAATAGCATTCTGCAAATTCATTTATTTAACCCATTAGCATTCAGATTACTCTGTCAAATGTAATGCTTATTTATTCACATTATTTTGAATTAATCTTGCATTAAGGGGGGGGGGGAACTGGCACTCCATCGGTTATGATGACAGGGGTTCCAGTTGATCCAATCAAT
>NC_068981.1:55480124-55482159 GCF_001194135.2 Octopus bimaculoides | reverse complement strand
GGAACAGCCTGCTCATGAAATTAAGGTGCGAGTGGCTGAGCACTGCTTAGTCATACTTACTCTTAATGTAGTTCCTAAGGAGATTCAGTGTGACGCAGAATGTGACAAAGCTGGCCCTTTGAATTACAGGTGCTACCCTTTTTACCAGTAGAGTGGACTGAAGCAACAAGAAATAAAGAGTCTTGCTCAAGGACGCAATGCATTGCTGGGTATTGACCTCACAACCTTATGGCTGTAACCTGAATACTCTAACCACTGAGTCATGCACAATATATGGCAGCTTGGGGAGAGTGATGTGATTACACTTTTATTTGTTTCAGTCATTTGACTGTGGCCATGCTGGAGCACCACATTTAGTTGAACAAATCGACCCCAAGACTTATTCTTTGTAAGCCTAGTACTTATTCTATCGGACTCTTTTGCCAAACCGCTAAGTTACGAGGACGTAAACACACCAGCACCGGTTGTCAAGCGATGTTGGGGGGACAGACACAGACACACAAACACACACATATATACATATACACAATGGGCTTCTTTCAGTTTCCGTCTACCAAATCCACTCACAAGGCTTTGGTCGGTCCGAGGCTATAGCAGAAGACACTTGCCCAAGGTGCCACGCAGTGAGACTGAACCCGGAACCATGTGGTTCATAAGCAAGCTACTTACCACACAGCCACTCCTACGCCTATGATTATTTATTTTTAGAATAGGATAGGTATAAGAGAGCAGATCTGGTGAGTTTGAATATAAAACAAGTAAAATATTTGGGCTGGTATGACTGGTTTAAATGTTACAGGGTTAAAATATTGATGTTCCAAGAAGAATAAGTTTCCAACACATTTTCCAAGTTGGCATAGAGATAATTTGATAATATCCATTATAGAGCATTAGAACAGTGACACCTATAGATTTCACTAAATATATAAGCTATTAAAATAAAAAGACAATATTACTTGTTTGAGTATTGATATCGTTTAACAAGTACAAGAACATTCATGTCTCAGCATTCTTAATTTTATTTATGGTTTTGCACTTAAATTTGTAAATTAATAGTTTGCAAATTCCTTTCACACAGAAACTATCTTTGAAGGCCATCTTCTCAGATTATTTATGTATGTATATACACACATACATACAGAAATATATATGTCATATACGAATATATAAGCACATACATAAAATATGTACACACACATATCAACATATACATATACATGCACCTATACACACAGAGAAATATATATATTAAGTACCAATTAAGTACCATGGTTGATGGCACTGACTCAACTGTGCCTACAGTAGAAAGGTTTATTATTATTTCTACATGCCAGTAACACGTAAAAGGCACCATCCGAACATGGTTGATGCCAGCCCCACCGACTGGCTCCTGTGCCGGTAGCACATAAAAAGCACTATCCGAATGATGGCCAGTGCTGCCTGGCTGGCTCCTGTGCCGGTGGCACATAAAAAGCACCCATTACACTCTTGGAGTGGTTGGTGTTAGGAAGGGCATCCAACTGTAGAAACACTGCCAGATCAGATTGGAGCCTGGTGTAGCCTCCTGGCTTGCCGGCCTCCATTCAAACCGTCCAATCCATGCCAGCATGGAAAACAGATGTTAAACGATGATGACAACAATAATACATACATAAATATCTAAATCTATCTAGCTAACTTTATGCATCTGTTTTTGTGTGGCACCTTGGGCAAGTATCTTCAGTAATAGTCCAAAGCTGACCAAAGGCTGTCATCTTTATATTTGTGTATATGTGTGTGTGTGTGTGTGTGTGCGTGTGCGTGCGTCTTTGTGTCTTTTTGTCATGATGTCACAATCACATAGCAGATGTATAAGACCATGATAGTCATATAAAGCAGTATCATTGATTTCCAGTCTTCCATGAAAACATGTTTCAGCTAAGAGAAAATATATTTTTGCTTGCATATAATGGTGATGATATTGATATACATACATACAAACACACACATATATGTATGTATGTGTGTATATATATATATATATATATATATATAT
>NC_068981.1:55473574-55480107 GCF_001194135.2 Octopus bimaculoides | reverse complement strand
CATGTGTGTATATATATATATATATATATATATATATATATGTACACACAAATAAATGTGTGTATGCATATAATGTTTATATATATGTATATACAGCTTAAAAACTGCCCTATTGGAGGGCTCTTCATTGGGACTTGAGCCCAATAATGACATGTCATGCATTGAGTACATATTAAATTTTATTAAACTTGACCAATATTTTTCAAGCAATGAGCAATTTTTGTCAAAAACATTTTGTCTTCCCATTTGGGCGGGGTTAGTACAATTAAAATCATACACATAACAAAGAACACACACACCACACTGAAATCTCTCTACCCGGATGCAGTAGGGAGATTCCAAAGATACCTCTCTAGAAAACTATACAAAAACCTTCTGGAAGAAGACTGTGAGGTGATGGACAAACAACTTTCGGACAGTAAGTAACTCTCTTCTTTCTCTTTCATCTCCCTTTTGTGTGTAAAACACAACCTTCAATAGGAACATGCTCAAAATAGGCAGTATAAATGTACGTGTCTTGGGGTCGCCTTGGAATCAAGGTTACCTGTTAAACGACATCAAGTCACAAAATCTGCATATCATAGCCATCAGCGAGACCAGACTCCACAGCCCACGGGCTCTCAAGCACATGTTTGGCGAACATTTTGACATCTATTTTTCTCTCTGTCTGCCAAGAATGGGTGGAGGAGGTACTGCGGTGCTTCTTCGGAAGAGTCTGGACCTCAAAGTAAGAGCAATTTTCCTAGACCCAGAGGGTAGGCTGGTCATCTTGGATGTCGATGGCAGCAATGGGTGTGCTTTTTGACTGATAACAGTTTATGCACCATCCTTAACAGGCCGGCCAGATTTCTTTCGATGTCTAGAGGTTTTCCTGGGAATGTCTCAACCTTTACTTTTAGTGGGGGATTGGAATGCTACCCTGGACACACATCTAGACTATGTGGGCAGAGATAGTAATAGGAGGGGATGCAAATACCTCAAAGACTTGCTCAGATGTTTCCAACTGTCTGACAGGTACTGACTGGACCACTCGGATGTGCCAATTCGGACATGGAACAACTGCATTGGGTCGTCCAGATCATATTTAGATAGAGTATTCTGTAGGACAGTGGATAAGGATAGTGTAGGTTGTCCACAATTCCACATAGTCAGCTACACAGACCACAGATTTGTGACTTGTACACTTGACTTAGATAAGACACATAGGCAGGGTCCCAGTTAGTGGAAGCAGTTACTGTCATTCACGGCACGCCAGGCTTACAGGGACCGGATTAGCACATTAGTTAAGAGGGCATTGACGGGCGCCATTATCAACAACAGATGGTGGTATGCCCTAATGAAAGCAATTAAAGCAGAATCGGTTAGGTACAGTAAGGCCCTAGCATTAGACCAAAATAGAATAGAGGGAGACCTAGTTAAGAAATTAGAAGTGGCACTTAGAACTGGCATCGCGTCCAACGTACTGGCAGTGAGGTTGGCCTTTGACCAACACTTCAACGCCAAACACTAAGGATGCGTTGTCAGAGCTAGGATGCTTGCTCTGAGGAATGAATGAGTTGGAGCTGCCCGAGAGGCCCGAGTAGCAGAGGTGCAATGAGGCAACAGAGCCACCATTAGGTCCCTGACAGATGAACAGGGGTGCAAAGCACTCGAGCCTGAAAGGATGTGTGAGGCCTTTCAACAAGACTTTACCCAACTGTTCAGGACAACTGGTGGGTCAGAATGCAGTGTGAACTTTAGTGCCTACCTGCATGGCCTGCCACGACTCTCAGCAAGAGAGGCAAAGTGTTGTAAAAGACCCCTCACAGCCGCGTATGTGATGGCAAGTTGTGCAGGAGACAAGTCCCCAGGCTTATGCCAGACTTGTTTAGAGGCATCTTGGCAGCTATCTACTGCAACTGGCAGAAGAACAGGAGTATCCCTGTCTTTGTCAAGCGAGGAGCGGTGGCACTGCTAAAAAAAAATCCAAACAAGGGGAACATCATAGATAACTTCAGGCCCATCACTCTGCTCAATGCAGATTTGAAAATTTTGGACACGGTGTTAGCTGAGAGGTTGGCATTTGTCATCGAGAAATTAGTCGACAAGGCGCAAATGTGCGCCATGCCAGGTAGGAGTATCTATGATAACCTCCATCTGACAGGGTAGTTAAGGAACCTGGCATGGGTGGGGCACTGATCAATTTGGATCAAAGGTAAAGGTGATGCATTAGATTATCCCTATTATCCCTAATATTATTATTATATATATATATATATATATATACAAAGATGTAAATGATATAATTATATACATATATATGTGTGTATATATATATATATATATATATATATATATATATGTATGTATGTATATAAATACATAGTGAAACTAACAGAAAGGAAACTAATATATATATATATATATATACATAGTGAAAGTATTAATAGTGGAACTATTAAAACTGAAGGTATTATCTCACATTACAACAGAGATGTTATTGTTTCACTTTTGACACATAGTACTGAAATACTGTAAGAGATAAGGGATTGTTCCGGGCTCGCATTAGGCAAGAAGTTGAAAATATATTGGGCCCATGACACTGCATGGACCCTAAGTAAGGCATGTGTAAAATTTGGATGAAATCGGTTGGGTAGTCCTCGAGTTTTAGTGATGCATACGTACAGACACACATTCTCGGTTTTATATATATAGACTTTTTTTTAAATATATAGATGTCTATATGTATGTGTCTGTGTGTCTGTTTGTCCCGCATTACTGCTTGACAACTGTGTTGGTGTGTTTACTTCCCCTCAACTTAGCAGTTCCGCAAAAGAAATCAATAGAATAAGTACCAGGCTTAAGAAAAAGAAAAATTAAGTACTGGGATTGATTCATTCGACTAAAGATTATTCAAGGCAGTACCCCAACATGGCTGCAGTCTAATGACTGAAATAAATAAAAGAAAAAGAAAAAAATATATTGTGGGGGTATCAAGTATTTTTTACGCAAACTTATAAGCATGTATATGTATGTGAAAGTGTGTGTGTGTGTGTGTGTGTGTGTGTGTGTGTGAAGCCAAAATGACAGAATCCAAGCAACTTAATAAATATTGGAGTGCAACATGCACTTGCAGTAAATATGATCAGCAAATTAAAAGTGCTACCTGACACTGCACCAGTTGACACAGCACCAGCCAATGCTTATGGGGCACAGTTGCGTGAGACAATCTATAACACAGCCACTGCTTTAATCAGCTTTCCCAAAAGCAAGCATGCTGACTGGTTTGATGAAAATCATAGAAAGATAGAACAGCTGTTATCTGAAAGACGAAAGTGCTATCAAGCTGTTCTCAATGGACGGGGTACACAGCAAGCTACCAGCCAACTCAAAGATACAAATGTGTTACTACAAAAAGAATTGTGGTGCCTGAAGCAATGTGTTTATGGTTATTTAAAGGTGGTACACAACTGCTGATGAAGATTCCAAAAAAGAGTCCAAATGTACATACAGCTGTTCTCCCTTTTTATATCTATACATATATTGTACAGATGAATTTCGTACAATCGTTGTAACATACAGTGTTGGCTAGAAAACCTATAAATATATTCTATAGCACATTTAGGCCATGAAATGAAACACTGTTAATGTACTAGAAATTTAACCCTTAAGCATTTAAATCAGCCAAATCCAGCCCAAATATTCTGTCTGTTTTATGTTCAAATCAGCCAGATCTGGCTTCTCACACCTACCTACAGTGTCATATGAAATATAAACAATCACACTATTAAAATCTTGAAGCTACGAGATAATGCATGGTTGATTCAAAAAAACAATGTGAATAAATAGGTATTACATTTGACAGGGCAATCTAAATGCTAAAGGGTTAATGTTCAATCCCTGTCACAGAAGAGTTAACTATGCAAATTAACCTATCCAGTTTACTTTAGCCTCTAATATTAGAGGATTTAGAAGCTATGTATTTGTGGATATTTAAAGGTGATACAAGACTGTAGATGAAAACTCTGAAAAGAGTTGAATTGTACTTAAAGTTGTTCTTTCTTATGTCCACATACATAATGTACAAATTTTTTACGATCATTGTAATACAGCTTTGGCTAAAAAAAAACCTATAGGTATATTCTAGATATTCCTTATATATAAGCATTATGCACACACACACACACATGAGCACGCGTGCACACATACAAGTGAATGAACAAAAGAAAGAAAGTAACACCCAACACATTTGGTTGTTCTTACATGTATTCAATAACAGTTTGACTAGATTAAAACTCCATATGGCTAAAAGTTCCATGGGTGCATAGGACACATCAGAGGCAGAGTGGAGGGTTTGAAAAGAATTCAAGCTGGTTTCTGGGTTTTTAGGCTTCTATTGGTTAGTTCAAGTCACATGGTATTAATACTTAGAAAGTGACACTAGTTATTTTTTTTTTTTAGACAAAATGTTGGCAGAATGATGGTCTCAGTTTGATGGTGGGCTACAGCATAGTATATTCAGTGGCATCAGTCTCTTGTAACCTGTACTACACATAGTTGGGTAAGAAGTTGGTGAGAGTCAATAATTCAGTCATCATTCTGTGCAGATTGAACACATTATTGGCAGCAGTCTTTACATAGGAGTAATTGTTTTGATGGTGTTGGGTTACAGTTGAGGTTGCATGACCAACATGCTGCCACTAATATGTTCAAATTCCACTTAATGATGACTAGTCAACTGACTTGTATCAACATTTTACACCAATAAGGTCACTACTCAATAGAAGGAAATAATGTTACTGAATATATTATGTTGCAGCCTGCTGTTAAAGTGGCGTCATCATCCTGTCTGAACATGTGTTGGTGCTGCTTTGAAAACATTAATACTATGTAATATGAGGTGTCTAATAGAGGTCTAAATGCCTACATGCCATCTTGAATGTCTTTCAAACATCTGATGAGATGGACATGTCCTATCCATTCATGAAACTTTAAGTCATGTGGAACTCAGTCAAGCTATTATGTGTGTGTGTGTGTGTGTGTATGCAAGTATGCATTGTATATATGTATCATTTATCTTTTATCTTTCACTTGTTTCAGTCATTTGACTGTGGCCTTGAAGGGGTTTTAGTCAAACAAATCCACCACAGAACTTACTTTTTAAGCCTAGTACTTATTCTTTTGCTGAACTGCTAATTTAAGGGGTTGTAAACATACCAACACCAGTCGTCAAGCTGTGGTGGAGGACAAACACAGACACAAAACACACACACATATATACATATTCACACACACACACATGCATATATATATATATATATATATATATATATATATATATATATGATAGGCTTCATTCAGTTTCAACCTACCAAATCCACTCACAAGGCTTTGGTTGGCCTGGAGCTATAGTAGAAGACACTTGCCTAAGGTACCATGCAGTGGGACTGAACCCAGAACCATGTGGTTTAGAAGCAAACTTCTTACCACACAGCCATGCTTGTGCAATGGAAATAGGATTTATTTAAACTAAAAGATATTAAAAAGTTTGTTTTACTTTGTAAGTAAATTAAATTTTAATTTATGGAGTTGAAAATATTTTCACTGTTCACAAAGCAGATGAAAAGAAAAGGAAGTGTAGGAAGAGATGAAGAAAGAGAAACAAAGTATTAAAGCTATTAGGACTACATCTCACATTTAAAAGCTAAAGGTCATATAAAGTTGAAAGCTAATGGTCAGTAAAGTTGGAAGTGGTTAACTAAGTTGGGAAGTGGGTGGCAAAATGGTATATAGTGATCACTTGAATGAAAGAGTGTGTGCATGTCTGTTTGTTAGTACCATTTTGCTATTCCTCTCCCAAAATAATTCACTTGGAAGAGAGCAGTAGTCCTGGTACAAATCTGAGCTATTTTCATCAAGATAATTTCCTTAAGTAGTTATGCTAAAACTCTGTTACTTCTATGACTCTGTTCATCATCAGTTTGAACTGGCTTAATTCTAGAGTATCTGCTTTTCCTTGTAACATTTGATGATGATACAGCAATATGAGTCACTAGGAATGACCCCTTCCTATACTACCTGATTCAAAATGAGAATGACTAGTGAGTGTCCTACTTCTGTGGGCTATTTTCAGCATAATAGGGCATTATTTCCCTTACTCAGCCACTTCCAATATGTACTATAAGCATCAATTGATATTCATACACACACATTTCTATATGTATGTGTGTGTGTGTATGTGTGTGTGTGTGTATGTGTGGCAAACAGCTTGCTTCCCAACTACATAGTTCCAGGTTCAGTCACACTGCATGGCACCTTGGGCGAGTGTCTTACTATAGCTTCGAGCCAACCAAAGATTGTGAGTGGATATGGTAGATGAAAACTGAAAGAAGTCCATCATATAGGTGTAGGAGTGGCTCTGTGGTAAGTAGCTTGCTTACCAACCACATGGTTCTGGGTTCAGTCCCACTGTGTGGCATCTTGGGCAAGTGTCTTCTACTATAGCCTCAGGCTGACCAAAGCCTTGTGAGTGGATTTGGTAGATGGAAACTGAA
>NC_068981.1:55463243-55473564 GCF_001194135.2 Octopus bimaculoides | reverse complement strand
CAAGTGTCTTCTACTATAGCCTCAGGCTGACCAAAGCCTTGTGAGTGGATTTGGTAGATGGAAACTGAAAGAAGCCCGTCGTATATATGTATATATGTATGTGTGTGTATATGTTTGTGTGTCTGTGTTTGTCTCCCCCAACATCACTTGACAACCAATGCTGGTATGTTTACGTCCACGTAACTTAGTGGTTCGGCAAAAGTGACCGATAGAATAAGTACTAGGTTTATAAAGAATAAGTCCTGGGGTCAATTTGCTTGACTAAAGGCGGTGCTCCAGCATGGTCACAGTCAAATGACTGAAACAAGTAACAGAATATATTATATATATGTGTGTGTGTGTGTGTTTGCTCCCCACCATCGCTTGACAACTGATGTTGATGTGTTTATATCTGTAACATAGCAGTTCAGCAAAAGAGACAAATAGATTTAGTACTAGGCTTACAAAGAATAAGTCCTGGGGTCGATTTCTTTGACTAAAAACCCTTTAAGATGGTACTCCAGCATGGCCACAGTCAAATGACTGAAACAAGTAAAAGAATAAAAGAATATTTATATTTATATGTACATATAGGTGTGGCTGTGTGGTGAGAAGTGTGCTTCCCAAATATGTTTTTGAGCTCAGTACCACTGTGTGGCATCTTGGGCATATGGACCCCAGTTGATAATCCACTGCCTCAGAGAGAAGCAATTATAGAGGAATCAAACTACTAGATCAGTCATGAAAGTCATAGAAAGAGTCATAATACAATTGATCCATGACAGTAGGCCTTGTTGAGATGCAGTTTGGTTTCATGTCCAAAAGAGATATCACTGATGCAACCTTGCTAGTGAGGTAACTGTAGGATAAATACTTGGCCAGAATATACCACTATTCCTGGCTTTCATTGATTTGGAGAAGGCACTTGACAGTGTACCACATTCAGTAATTTAAGGGTTACTGAGGAAACTTAGAGTGGGTGAATGACTTGTGAGGTCTGTACAAACTATGTATAATGCTGTAGTAAGTAAAGTGAGAATCAACAATGATTTCAGTGGTGAATTTTAGCATGAGGGTAGGTGTCCAACAAGGTACAATTCTCAATTCCTTTCTATTCATCATAGTCCTACAGACCATCACAGAGGTGTTTAAGAGTGGCTGTCCATGGGAACTCCATCTACTGATGATCTAGTTCTCAAAACTGAATCTGTAAAATAATTTGAGAGAAAATTCAAAGTTTGGAAGCTAAACCCAGAATTGGGAGATCTTAACATAAACTTGGCAGAGATGAAAGTTTTAGTAAGTAAGAAAGAAGATAAGATTCTGGTATCTTCATGGAAAAGACCTTGCTTGATATGCAGAGAAGGAGTAGTTATAAACTCCTTAAACTGAAACCAATGTAACCTATAAACACAGAAGAAATGTGTAATCAACACCAAAATAACAGAGTGTAAGCTTTGTATGTGATATTTGCACTGAAGCAGAACATACTATGAGTACACCAGAAATTCCCTTAAATGCCTAGTTGGCTCCCTAAGAACTTACTAATCTTACAAAGGTACAATTCAATCCCACTAAGGTTTGTATCACTCTAACCCCAACCAGCAGATTCTGTACAACGGTCAACAAATGAGCAGAGATATAGAGTCAAGCAGACCCTTTAGTTTTATTAATGATATGGCTACATCTCTAGTGTTGGTGTATTATATGATGTACCCAGTACACTCTGTAAAGTAGTAGGCATTAAGAAAGATCATCCAACCATAGAAAGTAAGCCAAAATTAGAACATATGAGTGAAATGTGGTCCTCCAACCTAGTAAAGAGTGAAGTAACTCCGAATAAGAACTAAACTCAGACTGTGATGATGCATGAAACCTATGTTATCATGAAAAGCAAACCTGAAACAATGATGATGAAGATCTGTTTGTGTTTCTATGTAGCTAAATGGCTTCTTAGTATTTCCATGAAATTCAAACATAATGGAAGTATGATAGCAGCAAATTGCCTTTGATGTGCTAGCCAGTGGGATGGACAAGTGAGAAGATATTCTTTAAAAAATTTAAAATATGAGGTGGTGTCAAAAAGTTCCCAGACCAGTTCTGTAGAACACCAACAGATGGCAGCACAGTGGTGTGTGCACAGTGAGAGCTAGCAGTGGCCTTCATGAGGCAGTGTGCAGAATGAAATCTCTGTGTTTACTTTTCAAGTTGTAGAATTTGTGTTTTTGTGATCATGTGTATGCTGTAGTCTGCAATTTTTGTCATGGACAAGAACAAAGAGCCAACACGAAATTTTGCATTAAGCTTGGGCAGAGAAACTGAGCTTGCTTTGGTAAGCTTATGGTGATGAGGCAATGGGCTGTGTATACAATGTTTGGAGTGGCACAGGTGCTTGAAAAGCAGAAGAACATCCCTAGAAAACAATGAGTGATTTGAAAGACCTGCCACAAGTGTCACCCCTGGAAATGTGGAGAAAATTCATCAACTTGTGCATGAGAATTGTCAGAGGATGATCAATGACATTGCTGATGTAGCTGGTCTGTCGTATGGGTCCATGCAGGCAATCCTAACATCTGGATTCTTTATGACAACAATGCACCCTGTCACCAAGCTCTTCTCCTTCGTGAGTTTCTTGCCAAAAACAACATGGTGTCACTTCTGCACTCACCCTATTCACCAGATTTAGCACCTGTGAATTTCCATCTCTTCCCCAAGATGAAAATGCAGCTCAAAAGGTCACAGTTGCTGAGATCAAGAGCAAACCAGGAAGGTCCTCAACTCGCTTACAGAAAATGACTTCCAGGCCAGATTCTGAAAGTGGCAGGAATGCTGGGACCAGTGTATTGTTGTGCAAGGTGACTATTTCGAAGAAGATGATTTTAAAACTTAGGTAAATAAGTTATTTTTTATTAGACATAACTAGTCCGGGCACCCTTTGATACTATTTCATATATTCAGAAACAAACAAATCTAACTTTATCTTCATAATTACATGCAGTAGGTTTGTGTTGTAATTTTGTAATGATTTAAATTTCTGTATGTTAATTAATAGCAAAAACACAAAAAATTCTTCAAATTGGTAAAAAAAAGTTTGTAAAAACATTAATGAGAAATATCAAGAACACATATTTATATATTTTCAAAAATAAGCTAGTTTAACCTCACCTTACCTAACCAAACCTAATTTATAATAATGATAAATTAGGTAAAGTTAGATTAGTTTTTTTTTATGAATGCATGTAAAATATTTACTTTATGAATATATTTCTTTATATTAATAGCCATAATGATAACAACCTGTATCTTAATGTATCATCTGCCAAATACACAACTGAGGAAGGTCTAAAAATATTTTTAAAATCCTTTCCTTATATTTGTTTAGTAAATTCTGTACATTAATCAAGTAAAAAAAATTTCTAGCTATAGAAACACCAGCACACAGCATTGTAAATCCAAGGTGTGATAGTTGATTGTTTCATAAACAAAGCATTTGGCTCAAGATTTCCAAGCAGTCTATTGCATTCTTTGGTTACAATTCAAAACATTCATTTAGAAAAACACCCTTTTTTAAAACAAATAGACAAAACATTTGTTTTTAGAAAATGAAAAACTAAAGTAAAAATTAAACTCCTCCTCCTCCTCACTGCTACAGCCGCCACTACCACCACCACCACCACCACCACCATCATCATCATCAGGGTTATTAAGGTGATGAGCTGGCAAAATCTTTAACATGGTGGACAAAATATGTAGCAGCATTTCTTCTGGCTCTTAATGTTCTGAGTTCAAATACCACCAAGGTCAACATAGCCTTTAAAATAAAGTTTCGGCCAAGTACTAGGGTTGATGTAATTGACAAACCTCTTCCCACTAAAACTGCTGGCCTTGTGCCAAAATTTAAAACAATTATTATTATTATTTGCAGTTTAAACAATTAAGGTACATTCCAGGAAACTTCTGGCTATTTTAGTCCCATGTTCCTGCAATAAATTATAAATATCTGAAAAATGGTTTTGTTTTCAAAGCTGTTGACTTTTGAATAATGAGCCTAAATTTATGTGGGGTATCCTCCTCTTCTTTTAATGTCCGTTTTCCATGCTGGCATGAGTTGGATGGTTTGACCAAAGCTGGCAGGCAAGAGAGCTGCACCAGGTTCCACTCTGATTTGGTTCAATTTCTACAACTGGATGCCCTTCCTAATGCCAACCACTTTATAATGTGTACTGGATGCTTTTAACATGGTCCAGCACGAGCATTTTAACCTGGTACTGGCACGAGTGCTTTTTATGTGGCACTTGCACAATTCAGGAAAACCTGTTTGGTCAATTTGCCCAAATTTTAACAATAGGATTGTCAGATATAAACATTTAAAACTGATAGGTAGTCATTCATCTCTTCACTGGGTGGGATGACTTATTCATTTAATAAGTAAAATAGACCAGTTCTGTTAAAAAACTAAGAAAATACATGATGAGTTTCACATTTATTCACTCTTGTAAAATAATGCAATAGAAAAGGGCTGTGAAGTTATTATTATTATTATTAACAAGGTGGCGAGCTGGCCTAATCATTAGCACACCGGGTGAAATGCTTAGTGGTATTTCGTCTGTTGCTACATTCTGAGTTCAAATTCCGCCAAGGTCGACTTTGCCTTTCATCTTCTTGGGGTTGATAAAATAAGTACCAGTTGAGCACTGGGATCAATTTAATTGTCTATCACCCCTCCCTCCAAATATCAGGCCTTGTTCCTATAGTAGAAAGGATTATTATTATCATTATTATTATTATTATTATTATTATTTTCTTTTAGGTAGGGGGTCATAAGATATTTAGGTGTCCACAACAACGTACTAGTTGAACTCAACTCTTAAGGCCCTGCTTCCATGTATGTTGCAGTTGTTGTTGTTGTTGGCACTCCGTCGCTTACGACGTCGAGCGTTCCAGTTGATCCGATCTACGGAACAGCCTGCTCGTGAAATTAAGGTGCAAGTGGCTGAGCACTCCACAAACACGTGTACCCTTAACGTAGTTCTCGGGGATATTCAGCGTGACACAGTGTGACAAGGCTAACCCTTTGAATTACAGGCACATCAGAAACAGGAAGAGTGAGAGAAAGTTATGGTGAAAGAGTACAGCAGGGTTCACCACCATCCCCTGCCGGAGCCACGTGGAGCTTTTTAGGTGTTTTCGCTCGATAAACATTCACAACGCCCGGTCTGGGAATCGAAACCGTGATCCTATGACCGCGAGTCCGCTGCCCTAACCACTGGGCCATTGCACCTCCACATGTTGCAGTAGTCATCATAGTATTGCCATTATGTGTTTGTCAAAATCACCAGCCATGATCATGCAGTTGTCATTTGTTATGGAAAAATCTATATGAAAGAGGACTTCATAGGAACGTCTTATGCACCTATTAGTCCTGAATGTGGTACCTATGCAGAAATCACAGTTGCTGTTGTGCTGCCTAAAGCTAATTCAAGCTTAATTATTCTGTCACATATCCTGACTACCTCAGTTGCTTTATCCAGTTTTCTGCTAATAATATGCCTGCTCAACCCACTGTTCCTTGTGTATGAAATATCTGGCTGAAGATTCACTCCATTCCACGTTTTTGATGCCATACATCAACTAGTAGATAGCATACATCTAGGAGTAGGTGCACAACTAGTAGATAGTACACATCTGCTAGATGACATTTATCTACTCACCTCCACTCTAGTAATTTTGTAATCTTTCCCAGACAATTCCAGTACTGATGATGGCAGCCCTAAAGTTTTGCATCCGACAGGAAGAAGATAGTTCCTGGTGATGTGTGACTTGTTTATTTTCTGCATCTGAACAGAAAAGTGTTGGTGCAATTCTTTGGTATGATTGACAGGTGTTCACGCATGGCTAGATTTTCACACCTGGATACCCCTCTACCATACATGTCACTACCATTTTAAGTACTAGATATACAACAATCAGGTATTTCTTTTATTTAATTTGTAACTGTCATGATTTCATATGGTTTGTATTTGGCAAGGCACCCTTTCTATGAATGCCTGCTTTACACCATGGTCAGAGTGCCTTTGCTAATTCCACTGGTATTAGAGAGGTGCTTTTTCAGAAGTAAAGAGTCTCCCCTCCCTCACCTCCACCCTCCTCTCTCTTTCTCAATCAGTTTTTAATTTAGAGTTTCAGCTCACCTAGATTTCACAACAACTTCCGGAGCCCATGTCTACCTGTATGGCTGGCTTTGTCTAAATTCCAAGATGGGTTAACTTCATTATAACTATAAAGGCAACATCCCTCCTTTATGTTGGGTAGAATACATAGTTTATTAGATAGTCTTCACAGGTGGCGGCTTGCAGATGGGCAAAATGTTTTCTCTGACTAGGATAGTGCTGTTTAGTTGGGAACTGAGATGACCTGCATAACACTTTGTAAGGGGGAAAAAGAAGGGCATTTACCTACTAACTATTGTACATGCATGTGCATATGTACAGACTTATGTATTTATATACACTAGTATTAACTGCATATGCATATATATCTAAATATACACACATGCGAATATACATGTAGATAAATAGACAGATATACAGGTATACTTAGGAAGAGGAAGAGTCAAAAGTACAAGCTATGCACATATTTTGTAATGTAATGTAAAATGTTCTGGATTGCAAAGATTTTGTAGCAGAGAGAATTAAGATGCTGTGGGGAAAAAAAGATAGAATAATAGCAGTGCACTTGCCTTAGTTATGCCAAAATGAAAGAATCATGAAAATGCTACCTGAAGAGTTGGTTGAATGAAGAAAATGTATGGGAGAATTGTGATTCTATCCCAACAGATTTAACAGTGACCAGCTACTGAGCTTGAAAAGCTTTGCAGTGAATATGCGATGAGAGAAATGAAGGCTGAAAAAGCAACTGGAGCACCAGGGATAGTTGCTGTGATACTGAGAATGTTTCAAGAAGTAGGTCATGCACTAGTCCAGGAATGGGGAACCTGTTTGTGCATGAAGGCCACCCTACAATTCATCATCCCTCATAGAAGCCGCATTGAACAAATTGTTTTTCTTTTTTTAGTTACTCTATCCCCTAATTAATTTATTAGTAATTTAATAAAAGAAAGACAAGTGTGTAGAAATCGAAAGCATGACTTTTCAAATATTTTATTTAAGCAAGTACTTTTGTACAAATAATAAGTAAATGAATAATATCGAAAGCCAGACATTTTCAAATATTTTATTTAAGTAGGTAGGTACATTATAAACAAGTAATAAGTTAATGAATAATAATCTTATAAAAAAGACAGCTTATGAACATCGAGAATATAACATTTTCAAATATTTAATTTAGGCAAGAAGGTACTTTTTATACAAATGAATAACTTCTTTGAATTTGCCTTTTTTGATATCAGGTTCTAACATAGTGGTTCTTAGTTTCAATTGGTCCTCCAAATACTCATTTGTCAATTGCATTCTCAGCAAATTCTTGATTTGTGTCAAGTACAAGAATGTGGATTCACAACAATATATTGAAGAAAAGCAGGAAATTATTCGGCATGCATGTTAACGAAGATGAGGATATTCTGCCACATTTTTCCAAATTTCAATGGGATTTTCCCACTTGTCAAACAGAGATTTCAGGATATTATCTTTGGATATTTCAATAAACTCCATTTGTAACTCTTCGAAAGCCTCTGATACATCAACTAAGTGAGGCTGAAAAGCAAGTTTCAGAGTGATGTTATGTTTTTCAAAATCATTGAATCTTTTATTATATTCTTCTATTAATGAATCTAAAACGTGACTTGTATTCTTCACAAGATTCAAAAATATCTTCTTCATTTTCACTTATTACCTTTGTAAGCTGAAGAAAGTGTTCTTCTGAAAGTTTTGATTGAGCCAAAAGGAACTTGGAAAACGACAATTTTTTTCTAAATGCCCAAATTTTTTGCCACATATCATAAATACATTTATTTTAATCTTGCAATGAAATGTTTAACTCATTTTGTTTTGACATTGCATCACATAAAAATGCAACATCTCGGCAAAAAATTTGGATCTGATAAATCACAATGTTTTATTGTTTTCTTTGAAAAAGTCAATTGTTTGTCTTCATAAAAGCAAAATTTTGACCAATGCTTTCCCTTGTGACAACCAGCATACTTTTGAGTGATAAAGCAAATCCACATTAATTACTTCGTCATCCATCATCAGCATGTTTTGAAATTCATGATACTTCAGGGCATTTGCTTGAATATAGTTTACAATACTTATAACCTTCTGCAAAGTGTCATTTAAAATGACAGATTTTGCTGATGTAAAATACAATGAAAAGAAAACAGTACATTTGTATCTTTGATCCCTCTTTTAAGATGTGCAATAAATCCTTCATTTTCAGCCGTCATAGCTGGAGCACACACTTACCAAATTAGTAAAATTTAGTCCTACTTTATGATATTGCTCTTTGAAGTTGTTAAAAATATCTATCTCTCATGTCCTTCCTTTAAGGGTGCCTAAAGCAAATAATTCTTCATATAATTGAAAATCATCAGTTATAGTATGAATAAACTGCAATACTTGTGCTGAATCTGTGGAATCTGCCAATTCATCCAAAGTCACTGAGCAATATACATTTTCTTTTTGGATTATATTTTTTAATAGCGCTGTTACATTGCAGGCCAATTCATGCTGTTGATCTGTATTAGTCCTTCTTAAAAGAGGCACCTCTTTATATTTGTTAACTTTATCAGGATTTATACATCCTACCACTTCTAAAATACATTCCTTTATGAGTTCTGCATTGCTGAATGGTTTAACTTTTATTTCCAAGCAAATATGCAACTGGCCTCTGTCGTCGCATTCCCTTGATGCAACACAGATTGGAAAAATTGTCTTTGCTTTTGTTTTCCATCTTTCAATTTCTGCAATGCTATCTTTCGAGACCCACCCTCTAATTTGGCATATTTATTGTGTTTATGAAGAGCATAATGTTGCTGTGCATTGAATTAATTAACTGTTACAATTGTGGTATCACAAAACAAGCAAGACATTTTGCCTCCACTATTTACTAAAAAATATTGCAATTCTCATTCTTCATTGAAGATCCTGTTTTCTTCTTTCAAAGTTCATTTTAATTTTTTTGACATAATTATGGGTTAAAAAGAAATGTATTTATTCTAAGAAACCATAGAAAAATAAAAGTTTAATAATGAATTAGTAAAGCCAGCTGCACACTGACCCAAATAAAACAGTCTTAGACAAGACACGATAAACTTGTATCCAAAACCATGTTTTTGGTTTTGACTTTAGCAACTGTTACTACTCGAGGCTGAACAACATCTAGATTAGCTATAATTTTTTTTCTGTAATTAGTATCATTACCTAATTGTTACAAAAATAATGTCAAATATCGATGGTTTCCAATCTCACAAAATAATGACAATTGTTGAAGTTATGACCAAGATTCCAAGAACATTGTTTCTGAACATGATTGGCTTAAACAGAGTAACAATGAATATGATCACTAAATCACTTATCAAGTCTCAATGATAAAAAGCAAGTCTGTAAAATTAACGCATGCACTGATGGATTTACGGTTTCAAATAAGGCTATAACTAACTCAGTCTTACAAAATAAGTCAGTATAAAGTTGGCTACGATGAAGTAAAGTACATAGCACAGATCACAATGAAAAGGTGGATGAGACAGAAACTTTTTGTGTATTATACATGAAGTCACTTACTCTCATTGCGCTGATGAAGCTGACAAGGAAATATTACATTTATATACTTGTTGCTTTGAGTTTAAATTCACTGGGTTTATAGAAAAATTCTTCCAATCTCTGAGAGTGACATCACTAAACATAGGTAATTTTCCTTTTGTCTATGTGTGTTGTAAGTTTAGGGTGTACAATGAGTTTAGACAAAAAATATTTAATGTCAAAATAGGAAAAATTTATATCAATGGCCACAGATGGCTGCACTTGATGGACTGGAAGGTCACATGCAGCCTTAAAGCCGCAGGTTCCACATCTCTGCACTAGTCATACATATGGTCAATGAATTAGTACTGGGAGATGTCATATCCAAAAACTGACAGTGTCTGATTCTGAAGGGCCTGTTAACAAGAGACAGGTGATAGGATTTGAATTCAAAATGCATAGATCTGAAACATATATTGCAAAGCATGTGCAATCCCACAATACTCAATCATTCTGTCAATACCCAGTCCTGGAGAGGTGCTTTATCAACCCCCATAAGAAGAAAGGTAAATTAATTCAAGTGTGATCTGAACTCAAAGGGCATAGCTCAATATATATATATACATATATATATATATATATATATA
>NC_068981.1:55455821-55463202 GCF_001194135.2 Octopus bimaculoides | reverse complement strand
TTCACTTATCTTATGCCAAATATTTCCTTTTTTTGTATTTTTAAGCATATTTAGCTTTCACAATCTTTTTGACGCGACCTATTCGACACCTTTTACATTTATGTATGTATGTATGTATATGTGTGTGTGTAGAAATGTATTTTAATATTTTTGCATAGGCATAGCAATACTAATAACTTGGTGTTAGAACATAATATACATGTTTCAATATGTAAGTATAAGTGTATTACATATATCTCTCTCTCCCTGCTACACACACACACACACACACACATATAGGGTGCGGTGAATAAATTGTTGTCTAAATTACGCAAAAATGAAAATAACACTGACATCTCATTTTAACAGATATATCTACTAAAATTACATAAAAATATCTTGAAATGCTGAAGATTAAATTTATTCAATAAAATCGCCATTGGCTTCAACCATGGCCTCCAGATGACTTCAGAACCTCCTGTAACTCTTCTGGATGGTTTGTTTTCTTGTTTAAGTTGGTGAATGCTGCCAAAATCCTTGCCGTCAGTTCACCTTTGGTGTTACAAGGAATTTTGTTGCTCTCTCGCTCAAATGCATTCCACACAAAATAATCAAGGGGGTTTCAGTCTGGGGAGTTAGGTGGCAAGATGTTAAGGGTGGTGTGGTCGTAAGAATTGCCTGACAGCCATGACTGGGTTCTCCTGCTTGTGTGGCATGGTGCAGATTCCTCTTGCCAGACAGAGGGTCTTTCAGCAGCCACCCTCTTGAGCTGAAGCAGCACTACCTCCTCCAGGAACTTGATGTAGGCCTCCATGTTGAGTCTAAGGCCACGTGGGAAGATGAATGGATGTATAGTGTTGGTGTCATTAGAGATCACTCCAAACACCATAATGTTGAATGGATGTTTGATTTTTATCACTCTTGGTACATGTCCTCAGATTGACACTCAAACATTCTGAAATGTTCGTATTGGAGCTTCTGGCATGAATGCAAAGCAGTACAGCATGTTGTTTCCAAATTTTTGGCAGAGTGAATTGCATCATGGTGCAGTTTTTCGCACAGATGGTGCCCAACTGACCCTACTATACTGCGTAGTTGACAAAATCAAAAACAAACAATGCACATGCGTGAAATAAAAAAAATAAAATAGCGACAATTTACCCATTGCACCCTGTATACATATACCCACCAACACACACAGAATACTGATAAAATTGCATCTAATAATGGAATAGGTATTACAATAAGTGTTCAGGTTGGTTTACAACTAAAACTCTGACTTGAACTGTGACTAAAACAAAAGTGGTGTTGTAGCTGCCAAGCAATGAATAGCTATAAGCAGCTCATCATTGAACATGTAGATATATATTAGAAAGAAAGAATGAACAGAAAGAATGTATGTGTGTGTATGTGCCTATATATTTTAATATTTCCCTTAGGTACAGTAAGTGGAGGCGCATGGCTTAGTGGTTAGGGTGTCAGCATCATGATCGTAAGATTGTGGTTTCGATTCTTTGACCGGGCGACGCGTTGTGTTCTTGAGCAAAACACTTCATTCCACGTTGCTCCAGTCCACTCAGCTGGCAAAAATGAGTAGTGCTGCGATGGACTGGCGTCCCGTCTAGCTGCAGAACACATACGCCATTGAAACTGGGAAACCGGGCCCATGAGCCTGGCTGGGCTTTAAAAGGGAGCATTTATTTAATTTATTAGGTACAATAATACTTAATAACCTAGTATTAGAACTCAATATACATATGCTTTAATATGTATGCATATATGTACATATGTATGTATGCATGTGTGTGCATGTGCATGTGTGTGTGCATGTGCATGTGCACATGTGCATGTGCACATGTGCATAACAAATGCAGACTTCACACACCAAATGCATTGCTATATTCTAATTATTTCCCTCTATTTTCATGAAGTTCTATTCATTTTTGTTTTTTCAAACTTCAGATATCACATTTGTTGCAATGTTTCCCAATATATAAGTGTGTGTATAGTAGATTTTAAATTTATCTCCCACCATTTCCTGTTTAAGGCTTTATTCAAAATTAACAACAACAACAACAACAAATAAAATAAGTTAAGAGCTCTTAAAATCATTTCCGCATTTTGCCCACTTGTTCATACTTCTTTGAAAATTAAACCATGTCTGCTAAATTTTGTTTCGTGTATTAATCATGATGATATTCTGGTAGCCATGTACACATTATAGTCAATAATGTAATGAAGAATGTTGGCTAATGACACTTCTCAAAATTATAAAATTTTAAATGGTACAAGGAAAGATTGCGGTATAAATGTAAATAGGAAATATGTCAGCATTTACCAATTTATTTCCTGCAGGAAATCTTTTACTTCTCTTCTATCAAATTCAAAAATCTAATCACATTTTATCTTTAGTGTTTAAGTCTTCAATTTGAAGCAAGATATACTTGTATTATTTGTTTTCTTTATTTTAGAACTATATTAGAATTGCTATTTCTGTAACTTTTTGTCAATGTTTGAAAGTCAACATGTCTCAATAAATAAATTGTTATTAGAGCTTTGCTTTGATCTTTGTGACAAAGAAAAAATGTTTTAGGTGATAGGGTATCAAAGATGTTGCTTTGACATGGTTCAGATTTAAAGAGTGAAATTGCAATTAGGACACATAGCTTATGAATCACAAACTCAAATTGAATTAAAAACATTAGGCGCGGGCATGGCTGTGTGGTTAGGAAGCTTGCTTCCCAGCTACATGGTTTCAGGTTCAGTCCGACCGCGTGGCACCTTGGGCAAGTGTCTTCTGCTATAGCCCCCGGCCGACCGAAGCCTTGTGATTGAATTTGGTTGGCGGAAGTTACTGCCGTGTGTGTTTATGTCTGTGTATGTGCTTGTGCCTCTCTCCCAGAGAGAGAGAGGGAAAAAAAATTTTCTCTTTGATTAGCCTAATCTTTCTTTATACTGCACCAATTGTTAGACTATTTTAAAACTCATTATATATTCTCTCCATGACATAAAGACAATTCTGTTATGTTACTACTATTTAGTTACTGAATTTAGAGAAGATGAAAGGTTAAAAAAAAAATTTTTTTTAAAAACCACAGGCATAATGTAAGAAGTTTGCTTCCAAACCACATATTTTCAGGTTTAGTCTCACTGTGTGAGACCTTGAGCAAGTGTCTTGCACTATAACCTTGGAACAAACAAAACCTTGTAGTGGATTTTGGTAGATGGAAACCAAATAGAAGTCGTTGCATAAGTGGGTATGTGTGTGTGTGTGTGTATATGCACATATATATGTGTGTATATATATATATATATATATGTTGTTGTTGGCACTCCGTCGCTTACGACGTCAAAGGTTCCAGTTGATCCGATCAACAGAACAGCCTGCTCGTGAAATTAACATGCAAGTGGCTGAGCACTCCACAGACACGTGTACCCTTAATGTAGTTCTCGGGGATATTCAGTGTGACACAGTGTGACAAGGCTGACCCTTTGAATTACAGGCACAACAGAAACAGGAAGTAAGAGAGAGAAAGTTGTGGTGGAAGTGTACAGCAGGGTTCGCCACCATCCCCTGCCGGAGCCTCGTAGAGCTTTAGGTGTTTTCGTTCAATAAACACTCACAACGCCCGGTCTGGGAATCGAAACCGCGGTCCTATGACCACGAGTCTGCTTCCCTAACCACTGGGCCATTGCGCCTCCACATATATATGTATACAAATAAGTGAAGGCACATGGCTAAGTGGTAGGGGGTGTTGCACTCACAATTGCCAGATCAAGTAGTGCATTGTGTTCTTAAGCAAGACACTTCATTTCACATTGCTCCTGTCCACTCACTTGTAAACGGGTAACCCTGTGATGGAATAGCCTTCTGATCAGTGGGGAAAGTTGGCCTGTGCTGTGCTTTATTATTCTTGACACAACAGTAATAGGTAGTAGAATCAAAGGTCACCAAACGGTTTTGTATTTAGTTATGCTCTGAGTTCTAATCTTATCAAGAACAAACTTGGCTTCCATCCTCCAAAGGTAAATAAATAAGTATCTGTTGAGTATTAAGGTTAGTATAATTTACTAGGTAGATTTCTTGAGTAACATCTGCACAATTTTCACTAAGAAAAAAAAAATCGAATTTTTTGTGTGGAATCAAGTACCCCGACCTCCTAATATGCTGCAAATCCCTTATTTTGGTTTGGAAAAAAGGGGGCGAGGAGTCCCCCCCCCCCACACTTTCGAACCAAAATAAGGGATATGCAGCATATTAGGAGGTCAGGGTTGGTGACTGGAAGGGCATCCAACCATAGAAAATCTGCCAAAACAAATTCCCTCTAATCCGTGTAAGCTCGGAAAAATGAGTCCCCCCCCCACACACTTTCCGAACCAAAATAAGAGATTTGCAGCATATTAGGAGGTCAGAGTACTTGATTCCATGCAAAAAAATGCAAGTTTTTTTGTCTTAGTGCGGTATCTTTCCTTAATCATGTAAGAAGCTATCATTATTGTCATAGTTCGTTTTCCTTTAAGTTACTTACTCTTTACTCTTTTATTTGTTTCAGTCATTTGACTGTGGCCATGCTGGAGCAACGCTTTTAGTCGAGCAAATCGACCCCAGGACTTATTTTTTGGAAGCCTAGTACTTATTCTATCGATCTCTTTTGCCGAACGGCTAAGTTACAGGGACGTAAACACACCAGCATCGGTTGTCAAGCGATGTTGGGGGACGAACACAGACACACAAACATATATATACACATACATATATGCATATACATATATACGACAGGCTTCTAATCAATACAAAAATTGAAAATTCTTATCAACTAACCTTAATCTACTTTTCCGTATTCATGCCGGTAAGAAGGGGTACTAGCATGTGTGTGTGTACGTGTGGATTTTAATTGTTATTAGCTCTTAGTTGGTGTAGTTAAGGCATTAGAAAACATTTTCACTGAGAAATAGTTTCTTAGCTGAAGCCCTCATTCACTCAAATAACTGGGCAAAATTTCATTCTGAAAGTAAATACATATTAATTGTCATATAGTTTTTTGTTTCTTTTTTTTTTTTCCAGTTTGAACTACTGTTTGGATTATTTCCTTTTGAATATATATGCATTCTAAAAAATAAAGATTATTATTATGCATTTCTTATAGATGTAATTTAACATTTAGAAGTTATTTTCAGGAAGACCCTCACAGTAAGTAAGAATGTTGTGGTTAACTTTACCCTGATGTACACACACTTCTTGAAAAGCTGACGAATGCATTTTTAGGTGAACGTATTATATTTGCCGTGTGTGTCTATCTGGATTCAGTACAGTAGTTGCTTGTTTAGACTTACTAACATAAATATATAGATGTGTATGTTTTATAAAATAAAATTAAAAAAACATATTAGTCAGCTTCTTACATATACACACACACTCAGGATGTTAGTTGACTAAGTACGGGCAGTAAACTTTCTTTACTTTGAAGAATTCACATTGTCAGATGCGCTAAGTGTCCGATTAAGTGGTGGTGGTATATTTATATTTTATATATTTTTAGAATTGAAGAGTTGAAGTAAAACGCTGAGTAAGAAGAAGAACTGAAATATGCTAATAGGATAATAAGAAAAACTTAGAGTATCGAAATTAGATGGCATTGATGGTATCTATCTTCACTTCTACTATATGTGCCGGAACTAACTCCCTTTCTCTCTCTCTCCCAACCACTCTTTTACTAGTCTCTTGCAAGAGGAATAAATAAAACACTTATTCAGCAAAGGTTTTCAGTAAAAAGAAAGGAAGAAAAAAAGACAACGATAGAAAAAGGAACTTGACTGATTGCTTTGTTAAACAGTTGAATGCGTAGACAGCAGAAATTCTGAAGAAAATGGAGCAGTCACGCCGAGTACAATATTACTTTGTTCTTGGCAAATACATCTACAGATAACTAGATAAATAAATAAATGAATAAAATTAGGGGTAAAAATTTCAACATAAGTATATAGACGTAGCAGAGTTTTTCTGAAGCAGAGGAACCTGTTGCATGCCAACATATTACGTTAATTAGATAGGTTTTAACAGGGTCAGACGTCTATAATTGACACCAAGGTTTTCAACTAGACCGAGTGCAAGCCACAGAATAACCGAGTTTCTTTTATTTTTTATTTAAAACCCAGTTCCATTCAGGTGGTAAATATTATTGATATCAGAAAAAATTAAACTGGTGACTTCTGTTGATTATTCGTTTCTATAGAACACGGCCGTTAATAAACTTTATTCGGAGCATAAGAACACTCGAAAAATTATCATTTTACTGCAGAACGGAGTTGATATTTGCAAAAATTGATAAATGGTTCTGAAAGTAAAAGTTCTTATCTCACACATGCAATTTTTTTCTATATAGCATCCTTTTAATGTATTGAAATATATTGGTATGTTTAAAATATATGGAATGTGATCGGTGAAAAGGTATCTTTTAACTTTTCCGTGTTTCCTTTTCATAGGAAAGCGTACATTATTCACACAAACTCTGTGTGTGTGTGTGTGTGTGTGTGTGTGTGTGTGTACGTGTACGTGCGTGTGTAGGTGCAAATGCCACAGACACCAACAATTGTTGTGCACCTGTGTTCTTTGATAATAAAGCGTTTTCTATTTTAGCTAATAAATATAAATAGAATTTAAGTCTAGAATGATAAAAATTCTTGGATCTCATTCCAATGTGTGTCTGTGTGCGCGCGTGTGAATGTGATAATCATCAGATAAAGTGGTTGAACAGAGAAAATATAAACACACGTACATTTATGTAAACGAAGTGGAGATTATATAAAATCAGAAATTATGTAAATGACAGAAATCAAGTCAGCACTTCATGGTTTCAGCGAGATATAAAATATCTGACCAAAATAAAATCTAATAAAATTCTACGGTAAATTTTAATTCTACAAAACCCAACAAAACATGCGGTGTTTGTTCAGAGTGCGTCTAAACAGAAAATGTCATTTTGCGATTAAAAAATACAATTAGTTCATTTTAATTGATTCACTAGTACAATTTATTTTATCCACAATGTTCAGACTATTATCGTGAATACCTGACAGAAAGAAAAAAACAATGTTTTTAAATATTCTCACAATTTATCTTCATATACTCTCTCTCTCTCTCTCTCTCTCTCTCTCTCTCTTTCTCTCTCTCTCTCTCACACACACACACACTCACTCACACAGAGGCAGACACTCTTCTCTCTCATATCTACAATACATGCGTTCACAATATAGTGCATTATTACACTCACATATGCATGCATAGATGCACTCATAACCAAGCTGGACCAAATACTATTCAAAATTCAGAAAAAAAAAGGGGAAATGGTGGGTGGCAGGGAAGCTGAATAACAAGGGAAAAAACTTCAAATCGAACGAAACG
>NC_068981.1:55454144-55455167 GCF_001194135.2 Octopus bimaculoides | reverse complement strand
ATATATATATATATATATATATATATATATATATATATATATATATGTGTGTGTGTGTGTGTGTGTGTGTGTGTGTGTGCATGCATGCATGTATACATACATGCATGCATGCATACATACATACACACATATGAATGTATGTATACAAACACATACACATATGCACGCACTCCACACACGTACACACAGTCAGACAAAGCCATGGTCACTATAGATGGAAACTTATCTGAAGTATATGCAAACACATTGTGTGTGTGCGTATGTGTGTGTGTGTAATCTGTATTTGTGCGCGCGATTAAGTATCGAAATCCATGGTGTCGCTCCAACGAATCAAAAAATTGGTCCGATATGTCCGTTATGTAAATCGGTGGTATTTCGGAAAATCAATTTAAATGAACAAACCTTGTGGATAAGTATGGTCAGTGGATTGGCCGAATGCTTCATACGATCGCATCATGCTACTGCAGAAGTGCATTAGAAATGCCACCATCACAGACCGCATGGTCGGTCAACAGCGAGATTGAAACCCCACTGAGAACTCTGGCACACACCGTTCCACGAACAACCACAGTCGGCCTTCCCTGATTAAGTTTCAAGCCAGCTAACAAGGCTAACTTTTATAGAATCGCCCCGCCTCTCCAAGAACGACCAATGGCAACACCTTATCGTTTCGGAGGAGGGAGGTGAGATGTGCGGTGGGGTGGGAACCAGTAAAGTAACCCGTCTTACTCACAAGGGCAATGTGTTCAGCAACATCAACACTTGTTATATTATGGCAAGCGAGCTTAGTGTATTTAGACCTACAATGAAAAGCAAACTCTCTCACCCTACTCGTTCTCAGTGTAATGCATAAATATATACATATACACATATATATACAGATATATATTGGGAATTTCACACACGCACGCACACACACACACACACACACACACACACACACACACACACAGATATACACGCACACACGCACTTCATATATCAGACGTGGATATATACTCATATGTGTATAATATATATATA
>NC_068981.1:55452003-55453792 GCF_001194135.2 Octopus bimaculoides | reverse complement strand
ATATATATATATATATATACAACGGGTTTCTTTCAGTTTCCATCTACCAAATCCACTCACATAGCTTTGGTCGGCCCGAGGCTGTAAAAGAAGACACTTGCCCAAGGTGTCACGCAGTGGGACTGAACCTGGAAACATGTGGTTGGTAAGCAAGCTACTTACTACACAGCCACTCCTGCACCTTTTTTTTTTTTTTTTTGGCTGATGTTGTTAATATTATTATTATTATTATTTATTCAAGGCACTGCCTGGTATTGAACTCGCAATCTTGGGGTTAGTAGCCCGCGCTCTTGCCCGCGGGCAACATAGTCATACGGGATTTACTCCCCTTCATTCTGACTGTTTCTCTTGGTATATATATATTCTTTTATTCTTTTACTCTTTTCAGCCATTCGACTGTGGCCATGCTGGAGCACCACCCCAGGACTTATTCGCTGTAAGCTTAGTACTGATTCTATCGATTACTTTTGCCGAACTGCTAAGTTACGGGGACGTAAACAACCAGCATCGGATGTCAAGCAATGGTGTGGGGACAAACACAGACACACAAACATATGCACATATATATATATACGACGGGCTTTTTTCAGTTTCCGTCTACCAAATCTATTCACAAGACTATGGTCGACCCGAGGCTATAGTAGAAGACACTTGTCCAAGAAGACACGCAGTGGGACTGAACCCGGAACCATGTGCCTGCGTTTATATATATATGTATGTATATATATATGTGTGTGTGTACATATATATATGTGTGTGTGTGCATACATATGTATATATATATATAATACACACGCGCGCATGTATATTATACACACACGCACATGTTCGCACTAACACTTTCAGACATGCATATTATATTTGTATTTTTGTGTGTATCATACTATGTACATCGAAGTGAATTGTATGCATGCATAAGTATTTTTTATGTGCAAACATATTTAAAAGAAGGTCCACACATACGTAAATCAAAGTTCAGGCATAAACACATACGTAGATGCTTGTTTACACATATTTGTAAAAATTTTACATTATTTATCCGTGTTTGTATATAAAACTTCATATACCACTTATATATACATGCATATAATAACTGCACGTATAAAACATCTGATGCACATCCATAGATATGTTTAATTCTTAATGTACTAAAAATTTCTTCGTTCACATAGCTGCAGTCATATACATCTCTCTTGTATATCACAATAAACACAAAAATATGTGATGCGATGTGTATTAGAGTTTTCCTCGTAAACACTTTCTTATGCCAGTTCTTTGAGGGTCAACGCAATTAGCCGATACCTACTTCCTTCACAGTTCAATTGACTGACGTCGCAAATGCGTCAGCGAATAAGATGAACGTTACAAATTCTCCTCTCTTCATGTCGACGACGAATTTGGACTACAGATTTTAAAATCATTAGAGGAAAAGGGCAATTGAATACTAATCAAGATAATATATAGTATGTACGTCATTGAACACACTCGCTTTGTATTTTGTCATGTAAGCAAACTCACATCATTTCAACTATGAATAAAAAATATTTACACAAATACACACTTCTCTCCACATAAGCGCGCACGCACGCACACACACACATACATACACAATTACATACAGAAACATAGACACATACACACATAGACACAGACACGCGCGCGTACGTACACGCACTTTCATAGAGTACTTTCAATCGTTCAAGAAATCTCGATGCAAATATCAATAGATGTAAAGGACAGAGTACACATTTAAAAAAATGTTACTATAGCTTACGCTTAACATAAATAA
>NC_068981.1:55446449-55451899 GCF_001194135.2 Octopus bimaculoides | reverse complement strand
TGTGTGTGTGCGTTTGTATTTCCCTATGCATAGCGAACATGCATATATATGTATATGTGTGGGGGCTTAGCGCAATATATTCGAGTATAATGCGAAAAATTTAGTTCAAAGCTTTATGGGCAATACTGGGGTTAGAATAATATTCAAGTGTGCAAAGAAAGAGAAAAGGATGAATTATATAGATTTTCAGGTAGAAAATGGATGTGGGGGTCACCCCACCCCCCGCCACTTTTTGTGTCTGTGTTGGCGCGCGCGTATGTGTGTGCGTGTGTGTGTGTAACAAATATTTCGGTGTCGAGTACTCATTCTTCCAGTTTGTTATTAATGTATGTGTGCATATATGTACATGCACACACATACACATACGCGCGCGCGTGTATGGCGGTGATGATTTGACAGAATCATTAAAGGGGTTCAAAGTAGCAAAAGCCCGACATGATGTTATGGGATTTGGTGGATTCCACTGTTGTGCGGACCAGTGTTTATGAAAGGAAATAGAGCGTGAGAAAAGCTGCTGAGGTGGCAGAGACCACCCTGGACATGAAAGAGGTGATGGGTGGGGTGTAGAACACACAGGCTGTGCTGGGATGAATTCGGAACAAATGGATATACTGCCAGAGAAACAAACAGGCGAGATGTGAGCAAAAAATGTTATATTGAAGAGGTGAGATGTGAGAAGAAAAAAAAACGCATTATATTTAAGAAGAGAAGCGTGCGATTAAAGTAGTAGCTTTTAAGAAGCCACTGCGCATGGGCGGGAAGGGAGACAGCTTAGCATCGTGGAGTATATTGTAGGAAATGGAGCTAGTCAGATTGCAAGTCATCCTGAGAGAAGAGGTGGGTTGGCTGTGATTCCAACTAAAAAGGTGGTGGGGCTGGAGTGACACTTCTGATTCACCTTGGCGCGGAGGTTATGCATCGTTGGAATATATTCTGGAGCAAGTTCTACATGTTCATGTAGCATATGCCAGGCAGCATAACCAAGTCTAGGAACTTTACTGATGCACTAAAACATCAGTATAACAGCCCATTGCAATGAATATCAACACTGAAAAAGACAACGCAGAAATGTAAAGAAAGGAAAACTGAAATCCAGATCTCTGCATAGTGCTAATGACTGAAAGCCGTGAGTGAATTTGAAGGAAGCGCTCGTGTTCCCTAGCCATACTGCAATAATGAGATAATGTCTTGACCTGATTAACATGGTCTGACATGGCAAAAATACCTGCAATTTTGGGTTGAGGGTGTCTGACGAAGGGTTAAAATATAATGAATATTGGTGACTACATTGGGTAGGCGGATATCAACGTGGGGTGTTTCCAGTGCGGTGGGCTGTCGTGGACCTGTTGTTAAGTCCATTGTGTCCTACTTGGCTGACATTGCACTGAAGAAGGAAAGCAGAGCACTAATTCGTGAACTGGAGAATGAAATAGAATATGAAGTAAAAAATGCTTCATCATGGGCGTGCCAGCGAAATCTGAAAGATCAAAGCTATGAGTAAGGAACAAATACTCAGCGAGTGGTAAAACAAATTAGCTGTTGCATGATTAGATGGTTACAACTGCACTCGGTTTGGTGTGTTGCCTGATTAGATAAAACGGGAAATCCGTGCTCGAGTGTGGGCCCAAAGAATCAAGATGCTTCGGATAACTGGAGGGAATGTTCCTGTTGACAGCGATTCACAGCCGACAGCTGATGAACGGACTATTCTGCTGCAGTTCTCGTCGACCGTATTGGTCAATACGAGGCTAATGTGGAAGATATCACGCACGCACACACACACGCATACATGTATACCGGGTTGAGTCAAAAGGTTTTTCGGATTTTCACTGATGATTTTTGGCAGCTTGTATCGTCTTGTTATTTTATTAATTTGATACAGCATGCTGTCCAATCGTTGCTGAATTGTTCGTTCTTTATTTTCATATATAACATATAAGCATTAATTGTTTATCTTTTATATTACAGCTTTGATAATGAGTAGTAAAAAAAAATGCACTTAGAACCATTTTACGCTACCTGTAGAAAAAGGACTGAGGGCAAGGCCAGCATCAAAAGAAATTGATGATGTGGAAGCCCCAGGGACTATCAAAGAACGTATGACACAGAAATGAATCAGAGGTTTCAAAGCAGGTGATGCCAGCCTCAAAGACAAACCAATGTCAAGAAAACTCTCTATTATAGAAGATGAAGCCTTGCTTGAAATGGTTGAACAACAGTCAATCACAAGCTCTCGTATATCGTCACAAAGCAACATCATTCGACACCACCATATGCTCGGCCTTGTAAACAGACGCTATCGAAAAGCTCCTCATGAACTGACCAATAACCAGGCCCAAAAACGTATGAACATTTGCAAACAACTGTTAGTAAATCCTCAAGATGCTCGTTTTTTTTTAGAGTCGAATTGTAGCTATGGTTGAAAAAATGGATCTATCTTTGTAATCCCAATAAGAATATCAGTGGCCTCTTTTCAGTCAGGCTTCAGAACCTGCAACTAAACAAGGGCGGTTTGAACAGAAAGTCATATTGTGTGTTAGGTGGAATTTCGAAGGGATGTTGCACTTTGAGATCGCCCCAGGGGGTCATGCCGTGAACTCCAACCTTTCGGTTCCACAACTGCAGCGAGTCTATGATGTTTTGAAAGCCCCCTACCCGGCATTGGTTAATCGAAGACGCGCACATCTACAACATGACGATGTCCAAGCACACACTGCCAATGTGACCAAGCGCAAACTTGAGGAACCTGAGGCACTGGAAATGCTGCCTCATTCTGCCTACCACCAGGGCCGACCTTAGGGTTGCTGGCGCCCCGGGCAAGCTGAACTTCGGCGTGTACAAGCTGACGATAGTGGAAATTTCATTGTCTTTGTCACGTCCTCCTTGGCACACCCTAGCACATGGTTCCCGGGCAATTGCCCAAGTTGCCGATATCTTGAGCCGACCTTGCCTACAGCCCAGACCTTGCACCATCAGATTATTACCTTTTCCGAGCCATGGCTCATTTCATGCACGGACCGACGTTCAACAATGTGGATGAGGTTGAAAACGAGTGTAGGGAGTTTTTAATGTTGTTTACTAATGCTTTCCTTTCTAGTTTTGTGTCTGATAATGCAATGCGAGCCGATGAGTGGCTGTCGTACTTGTCTTGGGGTAGTGTAGTTAGCATAATACAGTTCTATATTTAAGAGATGAGGAATTATGTACATTATTTACATTATTTACATTTGACGGATATTTGTCCTCATCGTGTTTGTTGTTAACAAAACGTTTCGGCTGATATACCCTCCAGCCTTTATCGGGTGTCTTGGGGAAATTTCGAACCTGGGTTCTCATTCCTAAGGTATTTTTCGATGTTATTATTATTATCATCAACATCATGATCATTATTATTATTATTATTATTCAGGTCACTGCCTGGAATCGAACTCGGAATGTTAGGGTTAGTAGCCCGCGTTCTTAACCACTACGCCATAGTGTAGTTAGCAATTTCTTATTTGCATTCACATTCATTAAGTCAGATTAGTCATTAGTAAATTGTTCACGGTTTTCCATGCTTGTGGTTTGTTATTGATAAGTTTCTTTAAAGATTTTATTCGGATCTAGTCGGTTTGGCTGTTAGCATTAATTCTGTTCGAATTGATTTCATATTCAGTGTAATGAAGCACTTTTATAGGCTAATCAATGCCATGAAAATCCTTTTCGCCAAAATCAATAAATAAAAAGTTATTAGCTATTAAAGTTTGACAATTTGGGGTAATTTTAGCCAAATCGTAAGCTAGACTGATTCATGTCTATTTTCATAGTAACAAGCCAAACATGAGAACTCTTTTGTCTGCGAGAAGGCACGTGTTAACTAATATGTTCCAGTCATTGAGATGGTTGTCCTATGTGCTAAAAATAGCAGCCAAATAGGTCTTAAATCACGCAGAGGAGGGTGCGGTTTCGTACTTGCAAGAAAAGAGTGTTATACCCAAAAGAAAATTATGTAAAACGAAGAAGCATTTTATGAGTACAAGAAAACGTGGTGGAAATATGTATTGGCGATGCACGCGCCAAGGATGCATGAAGTCTTTGTCAGTGAGGAAAGATACATAGTTTGAAGGTGGTACCCTTCTTCTTAGGACTGTAATACTTTTCCTTTTCTCATGGGTTAAGGAATTGAATTCAGTCCGGTTTTGGGTTGAAGAACATTGCACAGCCGTTGATTATAACAGCTATGTTAGGGAAGTATGTGCGGAGGACTTGCTCTGTTATCCAGTTAAGGTTGAAGATGTTTGATTTTTTAAAATATTTAATTTGTAATGTGCTATTTTGTTTTTGGATAAATCTTTTAAGAACAATTTCTCTAGAACCCTTCAGATGACCATAAATCATTACTCGTTAGAACAATTACTGCGTTGATCTGTTAGAGAGATTTTTAGAACAAGCATTTTTTCTTTTATATATATATATATATATATATATATAATATATATATATATATATATATATATATGAGGCAACTTCAGGTCATCAGTGTCACTCGGGCTCATCATAGATTTCGCATAAGACACATGCTTGCTCAAAGAATTTCACGTTTTCCTGCTTAATTTCTAACCCCAAATGGCTTATTTTTTTTTATATCAAGCACTATGTCTTTCTCCATTTCTAAGTTAAGAGTAAAAATAAAGCAACCCTGCAAAACACAACCGATCTTTACACACAGACGCACACAATAACAGCAATCAAATAACGACAGCGGAGTGCACAACAAACACCAGCGATCTGACAGTCGCCTGTATTCTTGACAAGAGATGTCAGTTAGTCTTTAACGCCTACCAGGCTCGTTCGTCGTCGTCGTGATGGTAGTAGTAGTAGTAGTAGTAGTAGTTTCTTTATTAATCACTAATGTTTCACAAAAAGGCCGAGGCCGATACAGGACGATACAATGTGGGGTTGTATAAAGTCGTGTAAGCAGTAAGAAAATAACAACTAAAATATATTCAAACATAAAATAACTCACCGTGAAAACCCCACAAAACCGTGGTTATCCTGTCCACTAGAGCAACTACCTTCTCCCTGTACTCCTACTTCAATCTATAGACGCATAGTCAGAGTAGCTACTCGTTTATTCTGGTCATTTTTGCTACTCATCCACCTTACACCAAATTTGGTATAAGACAGCACTTCCCTCTCTACCTCTACTTTCCTTTCCGAGAGAAATTTGAAATGGCTGCAGTCAAATGACTGAAACAAGTAAAAGAATAAATGAATAAAATAATATATATATATATATATATAATACAAAGAATATATATACATGTATACACACATATATGTACATACTTACATCTACATGTGTATATACATGCATATCAGGGTACAGGACGTTAGAACAATAAACTACAGACAACGGAACGAACACATAGGAAAACGGAAAGCCCCTTGGAATATCCCTTCATCAGCTG
>NC_068981.1:55438139-55444806 GCF_001194135.2 Octopus bimaculoides | reverse complement strand
AATTTTATGCTACAATAAATCTTACTGTTATTCATCTCATACGGTTGTGTTCCTATCGTCTTCCTTACTGGCATTTACGAATTCTCTATGTTATCGAAGTGTAACATATATATATCATTTGATATATTTTGTGTTCGACCGTGTGACGCGTTTAATAAAGGAGCCTGTTTTTCCATTCGTCACTATTTCTCCTTTTGGGTTTGCACGGTCGTTCTTACATATATATATATATATATGGATCTTTGGGCAACATTTTTTTTGTAGTGTTTTTGGTACCGAAACACTTTCAAACTTCGAATATTTGTATATTTTGTGGTATAGAACAGATAAAAAAATTTGTATTTGAAGTTATTTTATGTAAAAAAATTGTCGTATTTCGGTAATTTCAACCTATTACTAACGTCTATTGAGGTGAAAACAATTAATGCCGTAACGGTGTCATGGGATCTTTTCCCTTGAATAAAATTAGTCCCGTTGTTTGTCAACAACAACTACCTGTGTTACTCTTATTTATGACATCGTTCGTGCGTTTGTACTGGTTTTAGCTTTAGGGTTCGGGTTTTAGAGTTAGGGTTAGTTTTAGGATTACGGTTAGGGTTATTATTATTTTTGCCATAACCTTAACTCTAACCCTAACCCCAACCCTAACCCTAAAACCCTAACTAGGAAATAATGATATAATTAAACAGGGAATAACACACTTGACACCGAACAGCAGTAACTGTATTCAGCTGAATAGACTTCAGTGATTGGTTGAAATTACAGAAATACGACAACTTTAACATGAAAATAACTTGCGATGTACACTTTTTTGTTAAGAAGGTTAAGAGAAGAAGTTGTTTTATATGACACATTCTACCAGTGTCCCAAGTTTGAAAGTGTTTCGTTAAGAAAACAAATGTTGCCCGTCAAACCACAAAGATCCATATATATATATATATATACACACACGACGGGCTTCTTTCAGTTTCCGTGTACGAAGTCCACTCACAAGGCTTTGGTCGGCTCGAGGCTATAGCAGAAGACACTTGTCCAAAGTGCCACGCAGTGGGACTGAACCCAGAACCATGTGGTTGGGAAGCAAGCTTCTTAACACAACCACGCCTGCGATGAAAAAATAAAGAAAAAGACGACTCACTCCTCTCACTCAAACGAAATAATAATTGCTATTGGGACAGCAGAAATTACAATGTTGTGAAATTTTTATGAAAATATGGGAAACTAAGTTTTGAAACATAGCATAGTAACTTCACAGTGTAATTCGATTAGACTCGCATAATACTGTGTCTTGTTAAAGCGTACAATGTAAAATTCGGAACAGTACAACTCCAACATTTTTTTGACTAATTATGATATACACTGTTTGGCTTGATTCTTTTATCTGTTCAGTCCTATCATTTGATAGCTTCTGTCTGATAGTAGAAACATTGTTTTGTTCCTATATCTGTTGCTCTCTGGAAAACATCTTTTCAGAACATGAGACAAAAAGAGAGAGAGTTAAGTATCCTGTTGCGCCTTTTAGTGTCATGTAGGAAGAACTCTCAGCAAGGCTGCTTTCTCACACCGGATTCCCTGATAGTTCGAGTAGGTAAGGCAGAGCAGGTGGTGATGAACTTCAGGTCGATCAACACTGAAGCTGCCTTCAAGACATCAGACAACCCTCTTTCTTCACTGTATGTTAGTGTGTGTGTGTGTGTTCTCAGAGGTAGTTCGTTCTTTTTCTTTAAACTCATTGTAATTTTAAACCCAACAAATGCAATATCTAAATAACATACATACGTACAATGCCCAAACGTGTACACTCTCATATATAAATATGTAGCGGCATAGCATGTACTTCTAATATGTTGGCGCATCTTACAGACGTGTGCGTACCCTCATGCATCCATTAATGCGTGTATGTGTGCGCACGCGCTCATGTAGGTATATGAGAAAGAGAAAACGTTAGCAATCACTAAGTGTGTGTTGTTATGTGTCTTATGTAAGTATTAGTAACTGACAAGCACACTAAAACAAGTGGTAAGTTCCAGTAATCGAGACGAGATATAGTTTCATTCCTCAGCTAAAACTATTCCCTTTAGGCCTCTAATACCCTTGGGAAACGTTTGAATGACACGGATGATCCGTCATATTACAATCAAAGCTAAGAAGAAAATACAACTAGAAACTAGAATACAATAAAAACATCATTAAGTTTTCGAAAGGAATAAACAAAGTTTCAAATATTAATATCCAACCATGTCTTTCTTTCTTTCTTTCTAAATATTAAACAAACAAGGACAGTTATTTTATGATCCAATATAGTAGTGGTTCCACCAGATTGTTGCATAGGCAAAAAAAGCAAGAATTCTTGTAACTCTCAAAAAGAACCACTGTTATATTGGATTAAACAATACTGTACTTGTTAAATATATATTGATATTAATAACTATTACACACACACTCTCTCTCTCTCTCTCTCTTACGTATGTTTGTATGTATGTAATGGTTTAATATACACATTTGAAGCATTAGAAAATGTAATATGTTCGTGCTTAAATTGTATTCAGTTATAGTTTCCTTTTTTTCTAGTCTTACGGCTGTGCTATGGATCACCTTCAAATTACTATTCCAGGGTTTCGTGCCTAAAAGAATCTTTTCTAGGCACAAGGTCCGAAATTTTTGGGAAGGGGGCCCAGTCGATTAGATCGACCCCAGTATGCAGCTGGTACTTAATTTATCGACCACGAAAAGGTGGAAAGGTAAAGTCGACCTCGGCGGAATTTGAACTCAGAGCGTAAAGACAGGCGAAATATCGATTTCTTTATTAGGCATAAAGCCCTAAACGTAGATGGGGACACCACAAGGACAGACAAGACCACAGTGGGGACAAAAAACATAAAACGAATGTAAATGAAATGGAAGTTACATAAAAATGAAAATGGACGCATGGCCCCACTCCCATGCAGTACCATTTGAACCGTTATATGTACTATTTACAATTGTTCTTTTTTTTTCCTTTAATTTCATACTTGTCTTTAGTAGAACTTCATTAGTGATTCGATATCTCATAAATCCACCACTGGTGGCAACTCTTTAAATTCTACCTCCACTCCTGGCGGGTCAACGTTATATCCACACATCTCTTTCAATTTTCTGTAGTTTTCCTCTTCTATCAATATTACCTTCATATCCTCTGCGTAGACGTATGAAGGCACCTTCACTCTTACTATTGAGTGTAACCTGATTATTTTTTTCTGTTTCAACATTTTTTGGGTGCGTTACATAATACCATACTCCTTCTCCTCCTCGTATCTTCTTTCCTTTCTCTTGGACTTTTGGTTCTCATTTTTTCTTCCTCCATAAATAGTCTCTCCATTTCACCTTCATACAGTTGGGTTTCCGACACTTTCTCCACTGGTAACTCCACTTTCTTTTTCCTTCCTACTGCTCTCCTTCACAGTTTCTTTTCTCACCTCTTCTCTCTTCTGTTTCTGCTTTTCTGGCGGAGAACTCATTCCTCCGCTCCTCCTTCTTTTCTTTTTAACTATAGTGGATTCCTTCTCCGTTTCTTTTTATGTTGCCTTGTCCTGTACTACTTGGTCCACACTCTCATGTCCTGTTCTGTTTGTGGCTTTTGTAGTGAAACCTCTCTCTCGGGCATTCAATCATAAAGGATAACGAAGCGGCTAACATCTAGCCTTCGGCTGCCTTGGACCTTTCTGTACACCACCCTGATTGGTTCTTATTTGCGAGGCAAATGTCCCCTGTTCTGCTTCGCGCCAGGGTGCATTCCGTCCAATCGTGGCCTTATAATAAGGTCACGTGAGAGAGTTTTTCTTCGTTTCCGGTGAGCCCTATTTCATCTATAAATAAGCCCGATCCAACGACGCCAGTCGTCTTCGATTTCAGATCTCTCACAGGTCTGGTCGCTGGCCACACATACAGAACACAGCTACAGCTAGTTCCAGCGCCGACGTCTTCACCACCAATGTACTGACTACCACAATGTCGTCGCCAGCAACACCAATATCAACAAACTCGGTTTTATATCGACACTGCTTGAGTGGATTATTTCCACCACGAACAACAGTCAGAACTAACCTTCGAGAATATTCCGTATCAGGTAACCGGTCACAGCATCGATACTCAACACACATATTGTGATACCACAGCTCTGCTTTCTGGCCACAACTTCCTGCGTATGATCATTCTATATCTTGTGTAACTCATATCCGAACTGGTATTTCTCAATCTCAGTGTTTGAGACTTGTAGTCTATGTTACCGACACTCTTTCTATGTTCTGTGTTCCTCTCACTCACACACACACTTGTATTCTCACATATTGTACACACACTATTGCTTATACGACTGTCCGTTATTTCACATTGTTGTATACATACTCTTGTACAAGAAGGCCTGACTTATCTACTGTGTTATTTATATATGCCGCATGCACGCACACACAGACACTACAGTTTCACTATATTAATAAACTTACTCTCTTTATATATCTAACTGTTGTGTCTGTCACTCTCTCTTGTTCTTTTACTGGCACTTGGCTCGTATCTCTCACGACGAGCCTTCTATGTTATATATTATGTTATTTTGTGTTCGACCGTGCGACATGGTTAAAAGGAGCCTTTTCCGTCTCGTCGCCATTCTCCTTTGGTTCGCACGGTCGTACTATTACACTTTCTTTGGGTGCACTATGCCTTCATGTGGCCACTTTCTCCACATGAGAAACATACTGGTGGCCTACCCTCCACAATAACTCTCAGCTTCACATCTTCTGGCAGCACAATCCCATCCACCACACTATTCAAGTCCTCCGTTTGTGCCTGAATCGTTAATTCGATACCATATCCACAGTAGTTCACCTTCTGGGTCCTTGTAGCCTTCAGAATCTTCCTGTCTTTCATATTATACGTTATGGCTGTCATCAGCCATTCTTCCTTCAATTCGGGTGGCACCCTACCCACTCGCACTTTGGCCACACGTTTGCCGCAGTATGAAGGCAAGAGCACCCATTCTTCTGACCTTATTGCCTCTGTGGAGTGCTTTAGTGCTTCCTCCTCCGTTGTGAAGCGTACCTCCACAGTGGCATATCTCCTACCTCTCGTAATGTATGTTGTAATTCTTTTCAATTCCTTGATACATTCCTCTATGGTTCCTATCGGCGCAATCTCTATTTTCCTCGTGTCTATCTTCATGGTTTTAAATGTTACCGTTCGTTTTAACACGTTGGCCGATAACTCTTCCGGTGGTGTTAACTTCAGTATGTTACCGTCCTTAGTGATTAATTTTTCACCCTCCTTCATCTTTCTGGGCTCCACTTTTATTTCTCGGACCTCCAACTCTTGCACGTCTTCTCCTTTGCTCGTTGCGGCCGCATAACTGGGGCCTGCCTCCGGCGCCTTCTCAATTTTCCTACAATGTGAAACAAAACAACAATTAACGAATCAACAACGGCAACAATTCAACTAACAGTTCAACATAAACCCACGTATTAACTTCACAGCTAAGTGTTCGCCCGTCGTGCTAACGTTTCCGCCAGCTTGCCGCCTTCGTGCTTAAGAGAATACGTTATGTAAGTGTTAGCGACTGTCATGTGATCTGTTGTTCTGTCCCAAGTTATACCTTATTGATCAGAACTCTGAATTTCAGCCATTAACCCAGCCCATCTTTATCTGTTCTCATATTACAGTGTTTAATATATCTTTCTTTTCATTTTAAGAGGATAAACGGGTATTTAAGGGAATATAGTTACCGTTTCGAGCAGACTGCGACTATATTGAGGTTCCCATAGTTCGTTCCGACATATAAGAGCTCGAAACTTGATTTTGATTTCTAATAAGACGTATATCAATTCACTTCTGTCCTTAATACTCTTTGAACACACACAAAGAAGTCCTAAAACAATTGCAGCCTTTATTACTAAAACACGGATTACTTTCTATCTTCTATACATATTTTTATTTTTACACATATAAACTTACATCTTGCACTTTTTAGTACATTGATGTAGGGTACAAAGATTAAAACCAAGTTCTTCTGTACGCTGACAAAATACCAAGTGTGTGTGTGTAATCCGAAATGTACAGTATTATATATCCATCACGGCTGATCTCACCAATCGGTTTCTGGAACAGAATGGAGTGTGTGAGCGTGTTCAAAACAAGCTATGTCCGGCCGTTTAGAAAAAAGAACTCAAAGATAAGTCTGAGTGGGAATAAAATATCTAATCTATAATCGTTAACCCAACAAAATGTGTATATATAACCATGTGTAATATTATCACTACCACATATGAGGTGGGGGCTGGTATAAATCAATAGTTCCATAAGAACTGATGAAAGAAATTAGGTCCAAGTAAAATGGTAAGGAATTGATTATCAGATTTTATGAACCGGTTCCAATTTCCGCTTGAAGTTACTTCACTTCGTTTTTGCACAAATGCACTTTCAGAAGGCATTAATGTGACAACTACTCAATTATTCTCCCTTTTAAATAAAATTGAAAAAAAAAAAAAAACTATTCCATTCACTAATCCTACAAAATCTAACGTACATATCATTTATCAACTTCAAGTTTTTAAACTTTCGAATGAGTTAATACTTGAGAGTAGCTGAAAGACAATTTATATTGATAGAAGAGTTATTGATGGTAAAGAAGCGTTTTTTTTTT
>NC_068981.1:55428858-55437728 GCF_001194135.2 Octopus bimaculoides | reverse complement strand
CGACGCTCTTCCGATCTTTTGTTTCTGTTGTACCTGTTAAGGGTACACGTGTCTGTGGATTGCTCAGTCACTTGCACGTTAATTCCACTAGCAGGCTGTTCCGTTGATCGGATCGACTGGAACCCTCGTTGTCGTAAGCGACGGAGTGCCAACAACAATTCCAATGACATCCAAGATACATTGTTGGAATAATAAATCAACTTGTACATAATGAATGCTTTACTTCATCAATCTGAGAAGCTTGGCTAAGTTGAACTAAATAGCTCGTCTTTTCGTGTGGCCGTCTAACGATTCTGCCAAACACCACTACTATTATATAAACGTGTAACAAATACGATAAGGACTCACATACATAAAGCAGTGAGTTGAACAACATCGATCAGCTGTGATCATACAAAAACATACTCATCAGGTCTCTGGAAAGCTGAAAACCGGGAAGGGAGATAACTCCAATAAAACTTGGTTAATCACACTTTTTGGACAAGGCAAAGTGGAGTGAATCGAGTTTTTAAACCTGACTGGGGAAAGCAGTAGGCGTGCTTCAGTCTTATTATATCTTCTTAGTGAACTATATTCTATTTTGTAAGACTAGGAGTAATCAATACATGGTGAATATGTCTGAGTAATCAATGTCTGGTGAATATGGTGGGTGGGGCATTGTTTCCTATTCAAACTGCTCCAGCCTTTGGAATGTCATTCTCGCAGTATGTAGCAGAGCATTATCCTGATGGAAGAACATCTTTTGTCTTGAAACCAAAGATGGTTGTTTTTCTTCTAACACTGACTTAAGCTGTTCACAGTAGATCTCCTTTGTTATCGTTTGGTTTGGGTTTAAAAGTTCACAGTGGACTAAACCTTTCATATCCCACCAAACAGATAACAACATCTTACATGGGTGAAGACCTTCTTTATCCTGGGGTGTTGGTGTTTCTCCTTTCCCTACCCACTGTATTCAGCACTTGACATTTTTATAGAGAACCCATTTCTCATCACCAGTCACTATTCGGTCTGAAAAAGGTTCATTCATGAGATGTGACAGTAAAGAAGAGCACACATTCACTCTCTGTACACGATTAGACTCAGAAAATTTGCGAGGAACCCATTGACCCAATTTGATGACTTTTCTGATGGCAGCAGATGTCAATGAATGGTTGAATGATCAAATCCAAGCTTCTCTACTAGTTCCTCAACAGTTATGATAGGATTTTGTTCCACCAGGGTTTGCAGGACGTCCTTGTCAAGTTCTACAGGCCAGAAATTTTGGGAGAAGAGGAAGTCAATTACATCAACAACCCCAGTACTTGTCTGGTATTTATTTTATTGACTCTGAAAGGATGAAAGGCAAAGTTGACCTTGGTGGAATTTGTACTTAGAATGTAAAGAGAGGTGAAATGCTGCTAAGCATTTTGCCCAGCATGCTAATGATTCTGCTAGCTAACTGCCTTAAATCAAATGGATATTTGTTGGTTTTGAAAATGAGTATTCAATTGTTTTGAAATTAACTGAATTAATGCATAATATTGGTTTCAAATTTTGGTACAAGGGCAGCAGTTTTAGAGGAGGAGGTAAGTCAATTACATTGATCCCAATGCTCAACTGGTATTATTTTATCAACCCCAAAAAGCTGAAAGGCAAAATCAGCCTTGGTGGAATTAGATTGCTTATAGATGTTTAATGTGAAAAAACATCAGTCTTTAAACTTTATTTGGTCACCAATATTTCCATTTCAATTTTTGAGATATGCTCACACAAAGTATTAGTTTAATCATTCTATAAACTCAATCATTCATGTTTGTTTTTTAAAGCTAATGTATTCTATTCCAAAGTTAAATAAAAAGCTTGTCTAAGTCATTAGAATATATCAAATGTCTCTGAACATTACTCTCTAACAGTATTGTGCCACCATTAAGGCAGTGAGCTGGCAGAAACATTAGCATGCCAGGCAAAATGCTTAGCAGTATTTCGTCTGTCTTTATGTTCTGAGTTCAAATTCCGCTGAGGTCGACTTTGCCTTTCATCCTTCCAGGGTTGATGAATTAAGTACCAGTTGCATACTGGGGTCAATCTAATTGACTGGCTTCCTCCCCAAAACTTTCGGGCCTTGTACCTAGAGTAGAAAAGTATTGTGCCACCATTCCTAGATGTTTCTTCTATTTCTTGAAACGGTTGCAATAGTAAAGATGAAGTTCTAGTACTTGGGAAATTATATTCCATGACAATAGTTGCCCTGTAGGATGGAACAAAAAAAAAAGAAAGAAAAAATGGTTAGTGAAAAGCCAAAGTAAATGCAAATTGTCTGTAGTTATGGGGTGGAATCCTCTCACACCAGACTAGATAAATAGATTAGTGAAAAACTTTTAAAAAGTAACTGAATCCTACTTCCTTTTGAATATTGAGCTCACAGAAAATGAACAGGTTTATTTATTTATTTATTTATTAAGCATGGAATAAATTTTCATAAAAGATTAGGAGTATAAGGGGAAATTGAATCTCCCCTGTGTACACTTGTTAGTTATTTTATTGACTTCAGAGAGATGAAATTAAAGTAAACACATGACGTTTGCTAAGTTTTTACATAATTGTACCAATGTTGACATTTTCAGAGACAGTTTGGCGTAAAAGTATTTTCTGTAATACCAAATCCTAGTCAGCATTATTTTCACATATATATGGATTTATTTTGATATTAGTTTCCTGTAATGGACTTGGCATAGTTTTCCTGTATTTTGAGCAGAAGAAAATTTTCATGTTCATACCTTTCTCAAGTGCATTAGTGATGTAAGTAAAAGGAAATAGTTACAATCAGGAACTGAAATTGCAAGATTTGTGTTCCTGAATTGTTGCTTGCTTTTATAAATAACTCCAGTACACCGGAATCATAATGGAAAATTTTTGGGGAAGTGCTGAAAGTTCATCTATTTCTGCAATCCATATTGTACTTATAAACATTTATAGTCTCTAAGACTGGAATTTTTTAATAAACATCAGAAAGAAAATAGAAGAAAAAAAAAAGTTTACTTTTTCAGAAGGACCACTGCAAACTATTGGCCTGCCTCCTCTTATGAAGAAGGCGGAGTTTTGAAGGTTAGTATACTTTGGGGAAGTGTTTCAAAGCTTCCATCTTTGATTCTGTTTTGCACACACAAATATGTACACATAAATGAAGGGTAACGATATTTTTTTTACACTTCAAGGGTTTTTAGTCAACTACATCCATTCAAATCTTATTCCTGTTTTAGAGGTTTTGTATGAGACAATGAGACAAAAGTCATAACCAGTAGCCTAAAGGATTGTTCAGACATAAACATATGTAAATACATACATTCATACTTACATACATACATATATACATATAGTACACACACATACACACAAATGTATGTGTGTACTATGTATGTATATGTTATGTGTGTGCATACAAGAATATATACAGTTTCTGCCTATCAAATTCCATTCTCAACTCCTCTGCTTAGCAACTGCATCATGAAATTTCTACACACAATTACAACAGAACAGAATTCAAAACTATACAGGAAAATATTAGCTAGTAGCAACTTTGTTCTCTATAAAAATTTCCACAAAAATAGGTTACTTAGCTGTAAATTTCTTAACATTCAGAATATTCTATCAAATGTAATCTTATAGGTGGTATCAAAAAGTTCCTGGACTAGTTCTGAAGCATGGCAGCACATGGTTGCATGTGCAGTGAAAGCTAGCAGTGACCTTCATGAGGTAGTGTGCTGAGTGACATTGCTGTGTTTACTTTGTAAGTTGTGAAATTTGTGTTTTTGTGATCACATGTATGCTGTAGTCTACAATTTTGTCATGGACAGGAACAAAGAGCTAATGTGAAATTTTGCATTAAACTTGGGAAGTCTGCAACAGAGGCATTGAGCATTCTTCAACAAGCTTACAGCGCTGAGGCAATGGGTTGTACACAATGTTTCGAGTAGCATGGGTACTTCAAAAGTGGAAGAACATCTCTGGAAGATGAGCAATCTAGAAGACCTGCCACAAGTGTCACCCCCAGAAATGTGCCGAAAATTCATCAGCTTGTGCATGAGGATTGTCAGAGGACAATCAACAACATTGCTGATGTTGTTGGTCTGTCATATGAGTCCATGCAGGCCATCCTAACATCTGATTTGGACATGCAGCATGTCTCTGCCAAGTTTGCTCCCTGCCTGCTGACCACCATTGAAATCTGTCAAGATCTCTGTTGGTGTACTGCTGACGACCCATTCTTCGTGTCAAGGATCATCACCCTGAGACAAAAGCTGCAGTCATCACAATGGAAGAGCCCTTCATCTCCACAACCAAAGAAGACACAACAGATTGGCAGCTCAGTCAAGAGCATGCTCATCGTTTTTGTTTTGACATCTGTAGTATTGTTCATTGAGAGAGGATATTTGGCAAAAGTGACCAGATCTGTGCAACACGAAGACTTGGATTCTTCATGACAACAATGCACCCTATCACCAAACTCCCCTCACTCATAAGTTTGTCACCAAAAACAATACAGAATCGCTTCTGCACCCACCAAATTTTCCAGATTTAGCACCTGTGGATTTCCATCTCTTCCCCAAGATGAAAATGCAGCTCAAGGGTCACTGTTTTAACATTGTTGTCAAGATCCAGAGCAAATCACAGAAGGTCTTTGACTTACTTACAGAAAATTACTTCCAGGCTGGATTCCAAAAGTGGTAGGAATGCTGGGACCAGTGTTTGCTGCACAAGGTGACTATTTTGAAGGAGATGATGTCAAAACTTAGGTACATCTATTATTTCTTCCTAAACATAACTTTTTGGTACCACCTTCGTATTAATATTGTTTTGAATAAATCATGCACTATCTTCATAATTTTGAGATTTTGATAATGTGATTGCTTGCTTTTAGAATGATCTTGTAAGTGCAAGAGCCTGGATCTGGCCAATTTGAATGTGAAACAGGTAGAATAACTGGGTCAGATGTAACCAGTTTAAATGCTAAAGGGTTAAACAGCAATTTATTTCAATATTGAAATACAGACCAAAACTCATTACACAAATTATAGAGTATAATACACTGAACTGCAAAAGAAATGCGAGGTGTGTGTGACTGTGAAATATGTTTTAATTTCATTATGTCAGAGATAAATTTTGATAAATCTGATAAAGTCAGTTTCTTGGATGCACTTTGACCACAGTCTATGGGTCATTGTCATGTGTTCTGGTAGTGGGCAGATCCAGCACATCAAAATTGTAGGGTGTGACATGTTCAATACTGTGTATACCCTCCCTAGGTGTTCAAAACAGCCATACACCATCAGTACATGGAGTGCATGAGGCAGTTCACAGAAGCCATTGGCACCTGTGCCCACACCTTGAGGAAAGCTGTCTCTAGTTCCATACAAGTTGTCAGCCTTGGGACCACCTGGTTCAGTTGTCTCTGGATTTCATCCCACAGGTGTTCAATGGGGTTCAAATCTGGGCTGAGAGCCAGCCATGGCATGGTTCTGATGTTGTGCTGATGCGAGAAGTCTGTGGTGACCCTGGCCATGTAGTAGGGAGCATTGTCCTGCTGGGACACATGGCTATGGGGACGTGTGAGGTCTTAGGATCTGGTCAACATAGTGTTGCACCGTAATGCTATTCCCTCTGCCTGCACATTTTGGAACACATGGGGCCCAATTCTCTGATTCAGGCCTATAGCACTCTAAACCATGATGCTTTAGCCACCCCACACATCTCTCCATAACACATGCATATCTGTAGCATTCACCCCTCCTATGCCACACTTTCACCCTGCCATCCGAGATGGAAACGCAGTATTGGCTCTGGTCAGAGAAGACTGATGCCGCCAATGTTGGTACTGTGTAGCCCACTGTAGTTGTGCCTGATGGTGGTGGGCAGTGAGGACAGGCCTTCAAGCAGGATGACAGCAATGCAAGTTGTTGGCAGCCAGTCAACGTCGTATCATGTCATTGCTGATGGATTGCTGTCCAGTGCCAATGGTCTCGCGAGCTGTCATGCTGGCCAGTCAGAAGCAATCACAGAAATGTTTCAGGTAGATGAAGCAGTCTTGCCTGGGCATGGTCACCTGGGGGCGTCTTCTGCGTGCATGATCTGAAGTGCTGTTGGTGTTGTTGTATCACTGTTGCAATAGATAGTGCTGATATGGACATTGTAACCTTTCGCAATAACCAGGGCACACTGCCCTGCTTGCAATCGGCCGATAGCTTGTTCTGTCTGTGCTGCTGATAATTGGGTCATACCTGATGCGTCCAAATTACAAATGCCAGGAATGCAGTTTAAGTTGATTTTTATACCCATAACCTCCATGAGATGCATGTGCATTTCGGTTTTCATGACAGTTGTTTGTGACTGCCACCCACGGCATTCAACACAACTGCGTTTTGGCATCTCATTTCAGGGAAAGTTGAAAGGTTACCTGCAATTTGGGTTTCAGTCATAAACCAGTATGCCTTGGAATATTTGCACTTACATCCCCCCAAAAAATTTTCAGAATTTACTATATAAAAATGACATTTGAAAAAATTATGTTTCTTTTGCGGTTCAGTGTAAATGATTTCTGATTTTCATTTCAAGTAATGATTTCTGATTTTAAAAGACTGATTTATGTGACACTGGAATGTTTCAAGCAACCTCATCATCATCATCATTTAACATCCGCTTTCCATGCTAGCATGGGTTGGACAATTTGACTGGGGACTGGCGAACTAAATGGCTACATCAATGATAATATATTAAGAGATGCCAGAAATGCTGATACCAGTATCAACTGAGAAAGATTGATGATCCAAATCATAATGCAGAGTGCTAGAGAATAAGTTATGCATTTAGTGAGCTAATCTATCAATCTTGTTACAATTCTTTTTTGAAGAGAATTCACTTCAGTTGTAATGTGAATGCGCTTGAGAGATGCCTCAACATCATTCTATCATTCTGTTGTCACATGTGGCCATGCGACAATGAACAATTTCATAATGCCACTTATGTGTGTATGGATGTGTTTTGTGAGGTCTTTTAATGAAAATTTTCTGAGATATCTCATAAACAAGATGTTGGTTCCTAACTATGAAGCAAAGCTCTATCATTGGAATTTAGACAACAACAATGTATAGAATCCTATTCTAAACTTTAGAGAACTTATATTTATTTACTGGTTGGATTTATAGAATATGTGATCTTTGTCTATTTATGTGTTTGGAAACCACAACTTGCAAAGATTATCATTTAAAGAACTTAAAAGCATTAGAATACTAATTACAAATAAGAACGTGAATATATGATCAGTGTGAAAAAAGTTGTTGATCTCAAAGAGGTGTAGGTTTTCTTTCTCACAGATTTTACATATTATATTAACATCTATTTACCATCTGACTTTCACAACAATGTGTTTTTTCTTTATGTTTGTTTTTTGTCTCAGGCTATGTTAACTCTGTTGTGATTGTATTATGGGGGTGGTTTTCATGAGTATGTTCCATTTATATTTTTTGTGTTGCAATGTGTGGATGTACTTGACATCTGTAGTATTTTTTATACTTACCCCAACAGTAACAATATACAATGTCACCCTACGGGTGGCATTGTATATTGTTTTAACAAGAAACTCATACTGCATTAGACAGTTTTATCTTCATGACATTTTAAGGTTGCTGCTAAATGTGTGTTATGTCTTCAGTAGAAATGTGATACAATTAACATTTCAATAACATTTTGGAGATTTAAGGGATTTGCCATCATTTTTGTTTATTGAATATTTTGTGGATATCTCTTCCTATTGGATTGCTGTCAACAAATAAATATTATAGGGTCCAGTGCTTTGATTTATCTAGGGGCCTATAATGCTGCTAAGTTGGCTCTGCAAGAACCATGTCGTTGGGAAGCAAACTTCTTAATCATAAAGTCATGCCTCTGTGTGTGTGTATATATATATATACATACATATACACACACATTTTTGTATATATGTATGTATGTGTGTGTATATATATATATATATATATATATATATGTGCAGGTGTAGATGTTGTGGTAAGAAGCTTGCTTTACAACCAGATGGTTCTGGGTTCGCTCCCATTGTGTGACAACTTTCGTAAGTGTCTTCTACTATAGCCTCAGGCTAACCAAAGCCTATCGAGTGGATTTGGTAGGCGGAAACCGAAAGAAGCCTGGTGTACGTGTGTGTGTGTGTGTGTGTCTGTGTTTGTCCCCAACCACTGCTTGACACCCAGTCTTAGTGTGTTTATGTTCCAATAACTTAGCAGTTTAGCAAGAGTGGGCAATAAAATAAGTGCCAAGCTTAGAAAAGAAAAAAAGAAAAAATGTAATGGGTGCTGAAAATACTTCAAGGCAGTGCCCTAACATGGCTGCAGTCTAATGACTTAAACAAGTAAAAGATAAAAGATGATAATAATAATAATAATGATAATAATAATAATAATAATAATAATAATAATAATAATAATAATAATAATAATGATAATAATAATAATTATAATATATATATACATAAAGTAGACCTCCATAGGTTTCAGTGATGAGTGTTTTAATTGTTCATTGAATTATGGTGTGAGAATTTCAAAAACATATGTACTCTTAACAATGTTCTCAAGGAGAATTAATATGACAGTCTGACTCTTTGAATTGTAATTACAGATCCTCCAATGAGGTTCAAAAATCAAATTTTATCCACAATCTTGGAGTTGACTTAAGGCTATGGTAAAAAATTCTGTGTACTGGAATTGAACTTGTGACCTTATGGTTGCAAAAGGAACTTTTTAGCCATTCAACTATGCCAGCATCCTTTTACTTTATATATATATATATATATATGTGTGTGTGTGTGTGTGTGTGTGTGTGTGTGT
>NC_068981.1:55424575-55428811 GCF_001194135.2 Octopus bimaculoides | reverse complement strand
TATGTATGTATATATACTGGCACTTGTGCTGGTGGCATGTGAACAAAACATTGGACTGACTCCTGTGCAGGTGGCATGTAAAAAACACCATTTGAGCGTGGTCGTTGCCAGTACTGCCGGACTGGCCCTCATGCTGGTGGCACGTAAAAAGCACCCACTACACTCTTGGAGTGGTTGGCATTAGGAAGGGCATCCAGCTGTAGAAACTCTGCCAGATCAGATTGGAGTTTGGTATAGCCATCTGGTTTGCCAGTACCCAGTCAAATCGTCCAACCCATGCTAGCATGAAAAGCAGACATTAAATGATGATGATGATGATGATGATGATGATATATGCATTTACATATATTGATGCCAGCATGGTAAAAAGATTTAAAATGATGATGAATGATGATATAAATATATAGATATACATATATACATATATGCATCTATATGGATGAATATGTTTATAATTTATAATGTGTGTGTGTGTGTGTAAAGTGTAATATTTCCCACACTTATAGCATTTCCCATATTTCTATTTCCTATTTTGAAATCAGTACTCTACTAGTGTGTGTGTGTGGACATTATTTCCTTTTGTACTTCCCATATTCCTGTCTGCTTGTCTGTCTGTCGCCATCCATCCATCCATCCATCCATCCATCCATCTATCTATCTATCTATCTATCTATCTATCTATCTATCTATCTACCTACCTACCTACCAACCTACCTCCACACATACTCAAGTATATATGAATATAAGTATATATATACATGTGTGTGTGTGTTTATCTCACTTGTTCAACTTAAATTCCTTGGATAAATATTAATTAATGAAATTAGCATGATGTCTTAAAATATAAATCAAGTATTACTCATTTATTAACAAATTCATACAAATATCTTGTTGATTTTGCTGTTCTACCTGATCTTATACAAAGCCACAAATTTGTAGGGTGTGTAAGTATAGTTGATTCCATTATATTACAGACACTTATTTGTTAATTAGTTAGAACAACAAAGTAGAATTTTAAACCAAGATGAAGAGAGATGGAAACTAAATTCTGAAACATTTAATGTGGTACATTTAGTTTTGGTTCTGACAAAAAACTACTACAATAATAATTTATTATAAAATGGCCAACAACGGGTAGTAAGTTACAAAATTCTTTCATTCTCTCCATTTCCTGTAATTCAGACGACCTCATGGTCCCAGCAGACAAAATGGAAAAGGAGTTCCCTTGGAGGATGACGAGGGAGATTCACTGGAACAGTAACTCTGACTCATGGGGTTCACACTTGCAGAGTCATCTCTGCCCTCTTAGCAATGAACAGGGATATGATCTGGTGGGGCTGAGAACACCGGTCTCCATAGCCACAGGCTCAACCATAACCTATCAGAGAGCAACTGATATTTTGACAGTTTGCTCTCCTCAGCCTGACTAGCAGTGGAGCCTGGGTTGGTAGCTGAACATACTAAATTGCTGCTGGAGAAGGTGTCACAGCATGTGGCATCCCAGATGAGAGGCCTGTCACCATGGAATAGGAAAATTGTCATGCTGTCGGGCCTATTACCATCCCCTTGGTCTAGCTCCACTGGCTTGAGTTGGGAAGGGAAACCTGTGGTGTTTAGGTCATGTGTTGTGATTTTGTTAAGGGTGGCATGGCATGAAAGGCATCCAGTACTATAGGGGCATGACAATGGGTACAAACTGAAAGAATCCACAATGGATCTGCAGCAGCATTTCTGAGGCTCACTGGTCAGAGGTCAAGCCTCAGGGTAACACCAATGTGCAGTAGTGGTTATAATTGATTGAGAAAAATAACACACTTTGGATCAGGCAATGCAGAATGTTATAGTTATTAGTTGCAGTGCATATTGGCCAATTGAAGATGAATATATGTAATATATGTGAATGAAATTTGTAGTGTGTACCACTGACTCTCAGTGAGAGGTCATTGAAATAAACATTCATCAACTTCCATCTTCTAGTTCTGCTTTTGATGTCAGTGACTGCAGTCTTTGGAGTTAACTGTTGTTAGCTCACCTATCCCAACAAACCCCAAAATCTGCACTGAGCTGTTCACCTTTCACTAGCTCTTAATCCCTACAAACCACTTTTCATCCCTTCAGTTTTAGCATACACATCTTAGATCTAATGATATAGTATTCCTATTTGGTAGGATCTAAACAGACTAAAGTCATTTTTGTCACTTCTACTTCAATGGTGCTGTGATATTCAAAAATTTCATTAACCTATCAACTCATTCCCCTTCTAAACTTTTATTTAACATTTCCGCTCTCGTTTTCCTTAATTTATTCTGTAATTTGGTTTTTAATGATACATGACGTTAAACTATCAGAAATTGGGTCCCTGTCTACTTTTTCTATTTGAGCTGATTTATATTCTCTGTGGCCAGCAACCATATTACATGGACATTCTATACTAACTGATCTTTTAATCTAATTAATGTTCTACTTAAATACAATTTACTTAGTTGCACTTGGTCCTCATTAATGTGCTTAGTTTGTTTATTAGTTAATCAAAATTGTAAGAACATGATAAATTGTTCTTATGCACTCTTATATTCACCTGATACCTCTGCACTATTCCAGTGAGTTCAAAATATATTTCAAAATCTGTTCATGTCCCTCTCAAAACATAAACAACTTATAGACTTGTACATCCAACAACCATTCATGCTCAGATCTTCCATTTTAAATCTCAAAGGATTTCTTTCACTTTAACTTCCAACTATCATTCATGCTCAGTACCATTTTCATCTCCCTCAGACTGTTAAAAGTTGAATGCCTGTATATCTATCAAAAGTTCTGATCTCATTAATGGCACTTATACACATATCAAATATCTGAGATGGTTTGGTAGTTATCTTTTGCTTCCCAGATCACTCCAAACCATACATATTAATGCAGATTATTGAACCGCTTACCATTCTCTAACCATAGATTAGTCATACAAACTGATATATATACACATATGTGTGTGCGTGTGTGTGTGTGTGTGTGTGTGTGTATTCTTCCTCTCCCTTAAAATATCTATGACAATGTTGAAACCATATTTTTTAGATATATACATATGCCAGCTTAACTGTGTGGTTAAGAAATTCACTTCTCAACCATATAGTTTTTGGTTCAGTCCTACTGCATTGCAACTTGGACAAGTATCTTCTACTGTGCCACCAGGCTGACCAAAGCCTTGTTTGTGGATTTGGTAGACTGAAAAAAGCCTGTTCTTTGTGTGTGCATGTTTGTGTGTGTGTGTGTGTGTGTGTGTGCATGCATGTGTACGTCTTTGTGGCTCCTTGTCTTGATACCATGTCATTTAACATCCATTTTCCATACTGACATGGGTTGGATGGCTTCACAGGCGCTGGCAAGGTCAAGGGCCACACCAGGTTCCATAGTCTGTATTAATTTGAAATATATCTTGAAATGCAGGTTCCCAAGAATGAAAGACCTGAAATGTAAAAAGGACAGAGGAAATAAAAATGCAGCCATAGCATAATTGTGAGGAAGGAAGTTTTGAATGTAAAAGAAAGAGAGAAAGGTTTAAAAAAGGCAGCAGGAACTTGATGACATTTATAGAAATAAACATTATGTTAATAGTGCACAAAGGTATGTTGTCTGTGGAAGAACATGGCTCAAAAGGTCTTAATCAAAAATGTTTTATGTATGAGAGATTACATGAAGTGAGACAGGTTGGAATTTCCTAGAAATCATCTAATCTGTGAGATCATGTTTTTCTTGCTTTAATTTTAATTTAGTTCCCTGTGAGAAGAGGAAGCATGACTGTCAATCTGATATTAGAATGAATTGGCAAGGTAAATAAATTAAGATAGCAGATCGTAAATGATATGGTCAGGTTTCTTAACAATGCATCTCTCGAAACAGATAGATTCACCACCACCACCACCACCAAGTCAATGAAGGTGCCTCTATGCGGTCATTTGGTCTGCTTGAAAAAGCAGTCAGATCTCTTTCATATCACACCCTACAACTCAGGAAACAAAGGGTAGTTTAAATAATTATATATTTACACATACGATTTATATACTTACATCTGGATAAAATAAATGGAATGATCTAGATCATTGATCAATTGGGACTGATCTGGGATTAAGCAGTAGAAGCAGCAACATCACTACTACCATCAGCTACCCTTTTTCTATAGCAACATATATGCCTCAGTATGGCCACAGTCTAATGACTGAAACAAGTAAAAGATATATA
>NC_068981.1:55413525-55424420 GCF_001194135.2 Octopus bimaculoides | reverse complement strand
ATATATATATATATATATATAGGCATTTAGGGTTGTTGCTTAATCTGCTGGTGCCTGTCTTTGTGGATTCTGTCAAAGACCTAGTCTAATAAGAACAGGTTTTTAGTGACATTTATTCTCCACCAGTTCATAACCAATTCCAATCAAAAATGGTTAAATTAACCCCACTACTTGATTGGTACATTATTTATCAACCTCAGAGGGTTGAAAGACAAAGTTGACTTTGGTGGAATTTGAACTCAGAGGCCAGAACAAATATCCTAATGTGTTGTATTTGGTCCTCTAATGATTCTGTCAATTCACTGCCTCTCTTTAACCTTTTTGATACCAATCAACCTGAGGTTGTTGTTGATTCTTTGATATAAATTTCCCTCTTTAAAGTGATAACATTCTTCTATTATAATTTCACATTAAATAATGTTCAAAACACCAGCTTCTTTAGAAAGACAAAGTTGTTTTACTAAATTCTCCATTATTTTCAAAATTAATTGAAACAAAGGCAAAATATGGTAACAAAAGGGTGAATAGCATGTTTATTGATTTATCTGTTTATTTATTCACTCAGTACATTTTTGATTTCTTTATTGTCCCTAGCTAAATGCTATAATATACTCATGAATGAAAGTCTTAATATATGACAATGTTGCTTCAGTTAAAAAAAATATAATCATTTGACAATTGTCTTTTGGAACAGAAGAAATGTATTTATTGAATTAGCTGATGTGTATGTAGCAGGGAGAGGGGTCATTATTCAAATAAATAATGGGTGAATAAAGCACATGAGTTGCTTTTTAACATAATTTTCAACATCTTATTTTTTCCTTTTTTTTTGTTTTGTTGTTTCAAATTCAAAAGAGTGATGTTAATTTATGGCAAATTTAAGAATTTTCTAATGGATAACATCTGTTAGGTAACAAGGGATGTAAACCAACAACAGAAAGTACCCAGCAAAATGTGTATTAGGCTGCTCTGCAGACTGAATCAGCCTATGCCTGCATAGAATATTAGCTGTTAAAATGATGACAAAAGATGATAATTTGATTATTAGAGCAAACAGTTTAATTTTTGACAGTTAGGTGCTAGTGTTAAGAAAAGTCAATTTTAAAAAAATCATATTTTAGTGAATTAAGCTAAGAATATTCTTTGTTTAAAAGCTTAATATAATATTAGCTATACAGTTTGAATCTTAGGTGATAAGTTGTATTTCTATTTTAACCACTAAAACACTATTTATATACTATATCAATACAACTGTTTGATTGCGTTGATATGTATAAATGTGTGTGTTTAAATGATATTTAAATATTTAAAATATTTGGATATATGAAATATTGCACCAAACTTTTCCTCCACCACCTACTCATTTAAAGTCAATAACTTAAATGAATATTTTAACTATGTTGTCTCTTCCTGTAACTTTATAATGTTTTCTTCTTCTTCTTCTTTTTCTTCTTCTTCTTCTTCTTCTTCTTCTTCTTCTTCTTCTTCTTCTTCTTCTTCTTCTTCTTCTTCTTCTTCTATGTATGTATGTATGTATGTATGTATGTATGTATGTATGTATGTATGTATGTGTATGCATAGTGGCATAGTTGCTACAGTTTTTGGTTCATGATCTTAGGGTTATGTGTTCAATTTCTGTTGGTGCATTGCATCCTTGAACAAGGCATTTCATTTCACATTTCTCCACTCTAGCTCAGCTGCAATGAGCACCAGCCAAGTACCCTACCTGTTACAACTTGGATGTTTTACTGAATTAAAGGTGAAGGAGCTTGCGACTACATAGGCACCTAAAACAATTAGCAGAAGCATGCTATATGTTATCAACTCATACTTGCTAGCAAGTGACAGCTGACTTAACTGTACTTTACATATGTTTGTGTGTATGTATGTACGTATTCACACACACACACACATACACACGTGTATGCATCTATCATATATGTTTACCTATTTATATGTGCATGCATGTGCACCTGTGTGTATAGCTATATCTGCATCTGTGTGTTTGTGCGTGTGTACATGTGTATGTGTGTGTCTGTATGAATACTTACATACACCCCGCACATACATGAAGTATAGTAATATATATATGTGTGTTTGTATACATATGTATGTGTGTGTTTATATCTATGCATACGCATGCAAACACACACACACATTCAAACATGCAATCATATACACATATATAAAGCAACATTTGAACAACATATGTCATCAATTTGATATTTGATACATATTATTAGTTTTATTATTTTAGAGATCATTCTCTGAAAGCTAGTTGTGTGAAAACTTGACTGAATTAAATAGTTTCTCAAGACATTAGCACTTTACTAGAAATTTCAACTGTTATGATAACAGTTACTTTCATTTCATTTTGCATATGATCTACTTAATTGAGACGGTTAACATCTCTCATTCACAATGGAATATTCATATTCTGGCAGGAAAATCATATCTGATATTTTCCCTGGGTACTTAACTGCAGTTAAAGAGAGACCTAAAGGGAATTAACAGATGTCATTGTCAGAAAACTTGACACAAAAAATCTTAAAAAAAGAAAAAGAAAAAAAAAAGAAGAAAATAAGTAAAACAATCTTGGTATCCAGCTATGCAATAATAATGTTAATAATTAAAAATACATGAGCTGCTTGTTTGATGCAAGATTTTATGTTCAGTTGTGTATGTAAGTGCAGAGATGTAAACCTACTTGTCTATGTTTGTGTTACCACCACCACCACCACTACCACCATCATCATCATCGTCGTCATTGTCATCATTATGTCATCATCATCATCAGCAGCAGCAGCAACATCATTGCCAATGCCATTGCTTCCATCATCACCACCATCGCTAATACGGATTCTACCGTCACCACCAATTCCACCTTCACTACTAATTCCACTACCATACTCTCCTCTTCCTCTTCCTCCTCCTCTTATTCCTGATGGGCAAGAGGCTTTCCTTGTCTTCAAGGATATTGGTAGATAAAGCAACACATAAGCATATAAATTTTCCTGGGGTATTTAGTCCAGAACTCCAGCATTAGTTCTTGAAGATTTTAATTCAGAGAATAACATAACCTAAACTGCAAGCAGTTCCTCTCCATCTAACATTCCCTGTGCCCACCAGACTATGACATGCTAGATCTTGTTAGAAGCCTTCTTATGGTCAACAAAAACAATATAGAGTCATTTTCTTTTGAACATAAACCTATCTCACCTGTCTTGGAAGAAATATGGCATCTGTGATTGCATGTTTTAATAAAAACCCATCTCATATATTAGCCATCACGACTTAATACTGTATTACCTTTCTGTTAACACCATAATTTGATTTCTCAGTGACACAGGGTCTACATAATTTCCTCTTTCTGGTTTATATCCTTCATTTTGTAGTATTAGGTCATCAAGTATGAAATTTGTAGAAAAAAAAAAAGTTTGCTAATGTTTTATAAATACAAGGAATAGTTTTATTAATCAAAGTATGCACCCATATTGTCAATACACTTTTGTCATTTCAGCGGTAGCTTGTCCAGCCCGGAACTGTAAAAGCCTGGCAATCTAGAGTCAATAAAATCTTGGAAGGCCTATTTTACAGCATCGTTGGAATTAAATTTTTTTCCTATCAAAAAGTTATCCAAATTCTGGAAGAAGAAGTAGTCAGTGGGAGCAAGATCAGGTGAGTATGGTGGATGATGGAGAACTTCCAACTCCAACTCCTGTAGCTTCGCCAATGTCATTTTTGCAATGTGTGGCCTGGCGTTGACTTGAAATAAAATAGGAGTGGATGTATTGACTAATCTAGGTTGTTTTATTTGTAAGTTTCTGCATCATGTGGTCCAGTTGGCTGCAGTATACTTCGGCCATGATTGATGAGCCAGGTTTAATGAAATCATAATGGATCACATCTGCACTAGACCACCAAACACACACCATCAGCTTCTTTTGATGAATTTTGCTTTTTGGACTGTGTTTTGGTGGCTCCTCTTTGTCCAGCCATTGTGCTGAACGTTTATGGTTGTTGTATTGGCTCCATTTCTCATTACATGTTACAATTTGATTAAAAAATGATTCATTTTTGTGAAAGTAGCATAACACAGGCTTCATTGAGTTTATGTGGAACCCACTTATCCAATTTTTCACTTTACCGATTTGAATTAGGTGAGTCAATATTGTTTGCTTGCTAACACCAAACAACAACGATAATTCACAGGCACTTTGAGATGGATCTGACTCGATGGTGACTTTCAGTTATGCGTACCTTTCCTTCATTGGACACTAAACTCTGCTTGCAAAGACCTGTTGAGGCAAATGAAATCGATCCAAATTCGACGACTGGCACCCATGCCAACCTCTCCTTCATTGGACACTAAACTCTGCTTGTGAAGACCTGTTGGGGCAAGTGAAATCGAAATTGTGATTGAACCAAATTCGATGACTGGCACCTGTGCCAGTGGAACGCTAAGAGCACCATCCGAGCGTGATCATTGCCAGAGCAGCTGCCTGGCTTCTATGCCAGTGGCATGTAAATAGCACCATTTGAGCATGATCATTACCAGCGTCACCTTACTGGCACTTGTGCCAGTGGCATGTGAAAATACATTCAAGTGAGGTCATTGCCAGTGCTGCTGGACTGGCTCCTGTGCAGGTGGCACGTAAAAAACACCATTTTGGGTGTGGCTGTTGCCAGTACCACCTGACCGGCCATTGTGCCAGTGGCACGTAAAAGCACCCACTACACTCTCGGAGTGGTTGGCGTTAGGAAGGGCATCCAGCTGTAGAAACTCTGCCAGATCAGATTGGAGCCTGGTGCAGCCTTCTGGTTCGCCAGTCCTCAGTCAAATCGTCCAACCCATGCTAGCATGGAAAGCAGACGTTAAACGATAATGATGATGATGATACATACAAATGCACACACATACACACACAATCACACACACACACACACACACACACACACACACACAAACACACACATACACACACACACAAACACACACACATACACACACACACATACATGCACAATGGGTTTCTACTCAGTTTCTGTCCACCAAATACACTTGCAAAACATTGGTTGGCCTGAGGCTATGATAGAAGATGCTTGCCCAAGGTACCACACAGTGGGACTGAGCCCAAGCCTATGTGGTTGCAAAGTGAGCTTCTTAAGCACACAGCTACACCTGTCCCAACAACATACAATTATTAATACTCTGATTAACATGAACTTATGAGTGGTGGATGTTCGAATGAGTTCAATACTAAACAAAATGCCTTGTGGTATGTTCCTTCATGTTCACATTTCAAATCCAGCAGGGGTTGTCTTTGTCATTCTGTCATATTCTCAACACTGAATGCAAGGAATCTTGAAATGGACCGGCAATATTACTTGAAAGAAAAGAAGAGGAAAAATATTTTGAAAGAGATCATTTAACAATTTGAAGGTTTTTCTTTTATGTCAATTTGTTGCTTTCAATGGCTCGATTTCATGTATTAACATGCTACATATGATACAATAATGACAGCTCTATTTTTGCATGAACAGCTAAATCAGCTTCATAAGAAACCTGACCTGATTTTCTAAGATTTTTTTAGGTTTAGTACCCTACTAACATTCACTGAACTGCTTTTTAATAGCCCTTGTAAATAAACATTTCTCACTTTTTCTCTTCTGTCAGTTTTGTTCTTATAATATCAACTCGAAAAATTATGTAAGTCATAGCATTCATCATCATCATCATCATCATCATCATCCTCAATGTTTAACCTATGTTTTCCATGCTGGTATGGCTCAGGCAGCTTAACAAGAGCTGACATGTCAGAGAACTGCACCAAGTTCCAGTTTTTGCTTTAGCATGGCTTCTATGGCTTGATGCTCTTCCTAATGCCAATCACTTCACAGAGTGTAGTGGGTGCTTTTTTATGTGGCACTGAAATGTATTTTTTTTATTAATTCATGGTCTTAATTTTGATTTCTATGAAACTGCTTCACATAAATATTTAGTTTTTCCTTGCTTCCAAAAATGGGTTTCATTTAACTTTTCTGCTTAATATAAAATGTATGTTTAAAATATTTAAAAGTAATGCAAATTGTGTTTGATTCTGCTGATAAAGTTCATGGATTTTGTGCTCAATTACTGAAAAGGAAGTGTTTACCCAGAGATTCATAGAAATATACTGCTGGCACTAACAGCCTAATTACCAACACAAAAATTTTCTACAAGGTATTTTAATGATTTTGTAAGCTATGGTAAAGCATTAAGCTAACAATAGAATCTTTAGATGGTGTACACAAATGAATGAAACATATTTGGTATGGACAATATAGTAAAAATAGTTGGTTAAATTTAGGTGAACTGGGTTATGAGTTTCTTAACTGTAATCAGAACCAGAATGAAGTAAATGACTCTTGAAATACTTTTAATGTAAACAATGCATACATCTTCTAACTATGCATTCTGTTATTCATGAGACTAATTAAAACAAAAAATTATTATTGAAAAGTCTTGTACATACACTATTTTAGTGAATTTGTGAGGAGTAGTAATTCTCCAATCCATGCTGCTACGTAGGGGAGATGGTGACGATGTAATGATGAAGCTCACTATACGTGATTTGAAACATGGCAGGTACTCCATCTTCATTGTAATTTTACTTTCAGTGCAATACATTTTATGGTCATCATCATCATCATCATCATTATCATCATCATCATCATCATCATCCTCATCATCATCATCATCATCAACGTTTGTTTTCCATGCTGGCATGTGTTGGATGGTTTGACAGGAGCTGTCAAGCCAGAAGACTGCACCAGGCTTCATTGTCTGTTTTGTCATGGTTTTACAGCTGGATGCCCTTCCTAACACCAACCACCTTACATAATGGATAGCGGTTTTTACATGGTACCAGCACTGGCAAGGTCTGTTTTGGCATGGCTTTTACTACTGGATGCCCTTCCAAATGCCAACCACTTTACAGTGTAAACTGGACCCTTTTTATGTGGTACCAGCACGGCCTGAGTCACCAAGTAACTTGCAAGGCAAAGATCCTTTATGAGAGGGACCATTGCAGGAGGTGGCCTTGTGCCAAGTGATGAGAGATTAGAGTATGACAGAGGGACAGAAACAGGTGTCTTGCTGTAGAGGAGATACATGGTTACCCAGTTAGATGGAGAAAACATGAGAGAGAGAGAGAGAGAGGGAGAGAGAGAGAGAGAGAGAGAGAGAGAGAGAGAGAGAGAGAGAGAGAGAGAGAGAGAGAGAGAAAGAGAGTGGAAGAGAATGAGAGTGTGAAAGTGCAAGAAAGAAAAGAGTACGTGTGAGTGAGAGAGAGATGGTGGCAAGGTTCCAGGGCATATCCTCAAGGTATGGCGAATCACAATATAAATAAGATGGTAGAGTATTGTTAAGGGTGCATGAGTAGTGAGTGGGGTCTTCACGTAAATGCAAAGAGGGAAAGTAAAATTTAATGTCCTAGATGTGAAAAGAGATGAAGAAGAGTTTTATAGTTGTGCTGTAGTAAAACTCTACAGTAATCTTTAAAGAAATTACAGGTGAAGAATAATATGTCTACATGAATTTATTGTGAAATAAAGAAAAATACACACTAAAAGAAAGTCTCAAATAAAACACTATATCTAATATCTGTATGAAGAAATAATGAGGAAAACAAGAATCAAGTTGCAATGTTTTGCTTCTGCTCTTATCTTACTCTGAACTGAAGGTTTTGTTTAGCTCTGTTACTCTTCACTGAAGAGTTAGCAAAGTTAATAAAATTATGAAATTACAGCTGTATCAGTTGTAGGAAAGATAGAGTAATGAAATACATGAAATATTTTCTATGTTTAATAATAGAATGATTATCTGATGTTATATGGGGAAATAATTCACAGAACATGAAACCTGTAATATCCTTTAATGTGAGAACACAATATTGGCTTGAGTGTTTATAGAGTAGGAAGGAATGCAGTCTGGAACATTTAGCATAACTAATTAATATCTTCAGGTTTTTCTGACATTTATTTCAGCCACAAGTTTCAGGTTTAGTTTTGTATTTTACCTTGACTTAAAGAATAGCTTATATTTATACATTTGTCAACTTCTTATAAATAGAAACTCTTCTGTCAGTCTGGATTAATATTCCCTTTACACTTGGTTATTATTATTATTATTATTATTATTATTAAGGTGGCAAGCTGGCAGAATCATTGGCATGCAAGGCAAAATGCTTAGTGATGTCTTGTCTGTCTTTACATTCTGAGTTCAAATTCCACCAAGGTTGACTTTGCCTTTCATCCTTTCAGGGTTGATAAATTAAATACCAGTGAAACACTGGAGTTGATGTAATTGACGAGCCCTCTCCCCAACAATTTTAGGCCTTGTGCCTGTAGTAGAAAGGATTATTATTATCATCATCATTATTTTCGCTCTTGTGGCAAATAAATGAAATCATTTTTATCATCATCATCATCATCATCATCATCATCATTATTATTATTATCATTATTATTATTGAGTGAGAGAGCAGTGCATGCCATCAAAGTGACACTGGGGTAAAATATACAAAGCCCAGTATATCCATCATGACTACCCATCTGATTAGGGTACACCAGGCAATACATCACAACCATATGTGCACGACATAGTTATCTCATATCAAGATAAACGGTGCATGACCTTGGAGGTGGGGCCCAGTTAGAATTTTCTTCAGGTCGAGTAGCCCATCCCACTCAAAAGGTCCCTGAATAAGCATTGTTTAAAGATGAAGAACAAAACACCCATGTTTCCAAAGGTGGATTATCCAAATCTCAAAGAATTCCTCTCAACACATGGCTATGATGCTCCCCGGCTACTTTTGCTTGAGATCGGAGATGCACATATCGTCAGCCATTAAGGGACATGCTCAACTAGTTAAGGTCAAACAACTGACAAACAAATCTGTGGTATTGAGCAGAATATTTGCTATAGCCCATCTTTTATACCAAGACAAAACAATGTACATGATAACACTTCCAATCACTTAAGATCAGAAGCCATGGAAGTCACTGCCTGGTACTGCATCAGGTCATTTATTATTATTATTATTATTATTATTATTATTATTATTATTATTATTATTATTACGCTCTGTTTTATTGCCCACTTCTATTAACCTTTTCGCATTTCAGATTACTCTATTAAATATGCTTTTTAAGTCACATTGTCTTGAATTAATTATGCATTATCTCATAGCTTTGAGGTTTTGATGATGTGATTGTTTATTTTTAGGATGACAATGTACAATAGGTGTGAGAAGTCAGATCTGGCCAGTTTAAACATAAATCAGGTAAAATATATGGGCCAGATATGGTCAGCTTAAATGCTAAAGAGTTAAAGCAGTCGTTCTCTTTCATTCTTATGATATGCACCTACTTCTGGAATCTTTGTTATTGTCATCAACATTTGCTTTTAGAGATTACCACACCAATACTATTTGAAAAGGAAAAAAACATTAGATCATTAAGAAATAAAAGATTACAATTGGAGTTTTTAATATTTATAAAAAACTACTTTTGTATTTTCATTATTTCAAGTATAATTTAGTAGATTACTATATTTTGTTGCTAAATTTAGGATACAACAAACTGAGACAGGTGCATAAATGAGTGGTAAACTTCAATCAGCTCTACATAAAGTTTTGAAGAAATTATATTCAGCATTTTAGGAAGGAAACTTTAAGCCTATTAAACACAGAATTTTTCTTTGAAATTTAACACACATATATGTATGTATAGATATGTAAAGAGAGTTCTCTCAAGACAGATATAACAACTTTTTTTGATTCTTTAATCTTTTTCACTTCTTTGTGCTTACTGTTATAGAATTTGATATGGCATAATAAAATGATTGTTCAGTGGCAAACCATTGCCTTTAGAAACATTTGGATTCTATGATCAAAGCTTGTGTGTTCAGAGGAATTTTTTTTTCTTTTTTATCTAATACTGATAAAATAAGTATCAGCAATGTGCAGTAGAATTGACAGAGCAACAAATAAAATGCTTTAGGATTTGTGGTCAAAAAGACCACTTCCCAAGCACATAGTTTCAAGTCCCATCCTACTGCATGGCACTGTGAGCAAGCATCTTCTCTCAATTCAACCAATACTTTGGAATTTGTTTGAGAGAAACTGTAATGAAACCTGTCATGTAAATTTATTTTTACATCAAGCCTGCAATGTAAACCAATATCATAAAAATGGTTTTGTTTCAACTTCTTTTTCTTTTTCATTTCTTATTACTTTTACTTGATTCCAATAGACTATACAACTCAAAATGTTAAATCTTCTTCTATTCCTTTTATTTGCTGTATTTATTTTCGTTGCAGACATTCTTTGATTATTATTGTTTCTTTTCACATTTCTGTGCTTTTCCCACCATGTGTTTCATTAGCTGACCATGTGTTTCATATCCTATTATTTTGTTATTCCTTATCCAATAAAATTCTTCGTTTTACTAGTGTGTGTGTTTTTTTTTTATTTGAAGATATGGTTGGGTGGTTTAGAAGATCGCTTTGCAACCACATGGCTTCATGTTCAGTACCACTGCATAGCACTTAGGGCAAGTGTCTTCTATTATAGCCAGAGACCAACCAATGTTGTATGAGTGAATTTGGTACACAGAAACAGTGTGAAAGCCTGTTATGTATATATCAGTCGCATATTGGTGGTTGATGTATTGGGTGTGCTGCCACACCCATCAATTTCAAGTAGCCATATAACAAAAGTTTTCCATTAAGATATGTGATTCAATTAACGAGTAAGGTTAATATTTATAATGAATTTGCCATTTTCAATGGGTGTGCAGAGCACACGTAGCCCACCTGGAATATATGCCCTCGGTATGTATGTGTGTATATA